>NC_133324.1:946569-1029069 GCF_042186555.1 Aquarana catesbeiana | reverse complement strand
ACCTCCAACCTACACCTCCTACTGTTCCATCATAGAACACCCTCTGCCCATACCATGGCCTCCAACCTACACCTCCTACTGTTCCATCATAGAACACCCTCTGCCCGTACCATGACCTCCAACCTACACCTCCTACTGTTCCGTCATAGAACACCCTCTGCCCATACCATGATCTCCAACCTACACCTCCTACTGTTCCATCATAGAACATTCTCTGCCCATACCATGATCTTCAACCTACACCTTTTACTGTTCCATCATAGAACACCCTCTGCCCATCTGTAACCTCCAACCTACACCTTCTACTGTTCCATCAAAGAATACCCTCTGCCCATACCATGATCTCCAACCTACACCTTCTACTGTTCCATTATAGAACACTCTCTGCCCATACCATGACCTCCAACCTACACCTCCTACTGTTCCATCATAGAACACCCTCTGCCCATCTGTACAAAAAGGAGGAGTTTCCCCGGGGTGGGTTTTTTAGGCAGCACAGTAACAAATTGAGTCAATAAGTCATACATTATTGATTCAATTTGTTACTGTGCTGCCTAAAAACCCCACCCCAGGGAAACTCCTCCTTTTTGTTCCTATTCATAGGGGTTTGCAGCATTTTTTCTTCGTATCCCCTCTTTGCTCTGCCCATCTGTAACCTCCAATCTACACCTCCTACTGTTCCATCATAGTACACCCTCTGCCCGTACCATGACCTCCAACCTACACCTCCTACTGTTCCATCATAGTACACCCTCTGCCCGTACCATGACCTCCAACCTACACCTCCTACTGTTCCATCATAGAACACCCTCTGCCCATACCATGACCTCCAACCTACACCTCCTACTGTTCCATCATAGAACACCCTCTGCCCGTACCATGACCTCCAACCTACACCTCCTACTGTTCCATCATAGTACACCCTCTGCCCGTACCATGACCTCCAACCTACACCTCCTACTGTTCCATCATAGTACACCCTCTGCCCGTACCATGACCTCCAACCTACACCTCCTACTGTTCCATCATAGTACACCCTCTGCCCGTACCATGACCTCCAACCTACACCTCCTACTGTTCCATTATAGAACACCCTCTGCCCGTACCATGACCTCCAACCTACACCTCCTACTGTTCCATCATAGAACACCCTCTGCCCGTACCATGACCTCCAACCTACACCTCCTACTGTTCCATCATAGAACACCCTCTGCCCATACCATGACCTCCAACCTACACCTCTCACTGTTCCATCATATAAAACCCTCTGCCCATACCATGACCTCCAACCTACACCTCCTACTGTTCCATCATAGAACACCCTCTGCCCATACCATGACCTCCAACCTACACCTCCTACTGTTCCATCATAGAACACCCTCTGCCCATACCATGACCTCCAACCTACACCTCCTACTGTTCCATCATAGTACACCCTCTGCCCCAGTGCATGTAGGGAGGGGTGGGCTCCCTCCAGGCTCACCTGCCCTCTGCCTAACCATTATGATGCATGTGCTTCCACTGTGGAGACTCTTAAAACTTATAGTTAGGACTACAGAAAATACTGGGGTACCTTGACGGGGGCTCTGTAGCTTATGAATGTATTTGCAAATGTGTGCAGACGAAACACGCTCTTAGCATATACTGTTAGACAGTATAATTTGGTTGGTTGCAGGCAGGTGGTAAAGCGGTTGTATACCCGCTGCGTTTTTTTTTTTGTTTTCCCTACACCTGCAAGGGAAAAGGCATAATGAGCTAGTATGCACCGCATACTAGCTCATTATGAGATACTTACCTTAGAACGAGGCGCCGGCATCTCATCCTGTCCACGCCGAGGGAGCTGACATTTCCCCTCGGCGTGTCTTCCGGGTATCGCGGCTCCGGCGCTGTGAGTGGCCGGAGCTGCAATGTGGTCCCTCCCGTGCATGCGCGCGGGAGACTTCTGTCCGGCAAGCTCTAGAATTTGCCGGGCTGTCAGCCAAGAATCCCCTGTGCGCATGCGCCGCTGCAGTCAGCGGCTCATTGCGAGGGGAATATCTCCTAAACCGCACAGGTTTAGGAGATATTTTTTTTTACCTACAGGTAAGCCTTATTATAGGCCTTATTATAGGCTTACCTGTAGGTAAAAGTTAAAAAAAAAAAAAAAAAAAAAAAAAAAAAAGGTATACAACCACTTGAGCTTGGAATTTCTTTGGTTTTGTTTTGCATGTGTTGCCCTTCCATGTGCTCCTTACTGCAAAGGCCAGTTATAGGTGAGGGCAGTGGCCATTTGTTTGTACCCTCTGCTCATACTGTCCTTCCCAACCTACACCCCCCCCTACTGTTCTATCATGGAACACCCTCTGCCCATACCATGACCTTTGGCCTACACCGCCCCATTGTTTCATCATAGGACGCTCTCTGTCCATACTGTGACCTCCAACCTACACCCCCCCCTACTGTGCCATCATGGAACACCCTCTGCCCATACCATGGCCTCTTGCCTACTCCACCCCATTGTTTCATCATAGGGCGCTCTCTGTCCATACTGTAACCTCCAACCTACACCCCCCTACTGTGCCATCATGGAACACCCTCTGCTAATACCGTGACCTCCGGCCTACACCCCCCTCCATTGTTCTGTCATAGAATATCCTCTGCCTGTGACACGCTACTGCTGACAGAAAACTGATCTGCACTCAGGGAAACCAAGACTCCCTGTATCTGATCTTCCAACAAGATTACAAAGTTCCACTTTAAGAGCAGCGTTACACTTTGTATGAACCCAAGTTCTTCTGCTAATAGGACTGCTGGCCTGGAAAACTCCTCACTTTACATCTATTTATTTCACCGGAGAGAAGTCTGGAGGAGTCCTGGAACGGTCATGAAGACACATCAGTGAGATAGATATCAGACATACGATCCAAGATAAAGGTCGGGAGGAAATTCTGGTCAGCTCTATCCTCAGCTACGCCGTCTCAGACCACCAAGGGCACTTTAAATTTCACCTCCAGCCTTCCCTTCAGTCTTACACAGCTCTACAGGTTCTTGTCCTGAACTGAAACTGCAGGAGGAGATTGCGGGGGTCACCTGCAGAGTGTGAACCCAGAAGCACTCATCTCTGAGAGCTTCCAGGTTCACAGCTGTCAAAATCCCACCTGAAAATCTGGTTTAGACTGTGGACCAAGAACAGCGTTGTGCTCGGTCATCTGAAGCACAGGGGGCAGGGGAGAAATCAGGGATCCAATAGACCCCCGATGTCTCCATAAAGAGAACCGGTCACCTGCCCAAAGCTATTACATAGGGAGCTCGTTAGCCTCCTTGTGAAATATCAGTTAAAAATGCTTATGAAAAGAAAAAGGGTTAAATCCAGGGGAGGTATAAAGCACCCCCCTCATCATCCCATGTACACTCATAGGAATGCAATTGCACCATAGGGTGCGCACATATGTAAACAACTGCACGGCACATATTGGGTATTGCTGTGCACATCACTGTGAGAGAAGCAAATCATGGGCTCTTATTTAAAGGTTTATGAGTGACCTTAAATCTGGTTATAAAAAAATACTGTATTTTCTACCCTACACGTTACAACTCGAGTCCCTAAAGACATTGTATCTGACGAAACACGTAGGGCGGGGCCGACACCCGTGATGTACGAAACAAGGATTACGTGAATTTACAATATGTGGAGCATTTTGGCTCTTCTTTATTTTCTCATGTGTATTCTCAACGGGTGGTAACATGTATGATGAATGAGAGTAGCGATACTATAGATCCGGTGACCGGAGTTCGCCAATCTCAAGCGTTACATAACTTCTCATTTAAGAGGGTCATATCTTTTTGGTAAGCCTGCATTCTGAAAATAAAAGAACATTCTGGTGGTTTCTGAAGTAAAAAAAAAGCTGATTTTAACTGTGAAAAAATAAAAAATGAAAGAATTGCTCCAGAGGAAAGTGGTGAAGGACAGCCGGAGACATCATGACTACGGGTGGGGACCGCTCGCAGGACTCCACAGAATCTTCAAGGACACTCATGGCTCAGAATAATTCAATCAATTCAACAAATCCATCCGGCCAGTGACCCTTTCCCGTATAAGGCACACTCTTTCATTGCTACCTTCAAAACATAAAAAAAGAAAAAAAAAACAAAAAACATACCCCTGGTGTGAAGCTCTCTCGGAAGAAGCCTCGGAACAACGCCACCATCCAGTCACAGTTGGCAATCAGCAGAGGCTTGTGGGCCGGAACCGAGCCGTCATCCACTGTAAACAAAACATCTACGGAAGAGGAGAGAAGGACCAGAAAGGATATCAGAGATTCCAGAGGAAAGAACAAAAGGAACTGGGCAGCATGGCCACCGACAGGCAACACGTTCCACCTCTCACTAGACCATATCTAAGTAGCTACAGGCCCTTGTTCCACTGCAATAGATCGATCTAGTGGTGGTCACATTCACCTGGACCCTGGATGCACAGAACAGCGGTGATGCTCAAGGTAAACTCATGGTTGCACTCACGGGCAAGGCCAACTACAGGAACCTTCTCTTCCCCAAAGTACTACAGAAACACACGCTGTACTCCACCATGACTAAGACCTTATCGAAGGTGAAATGTGTCAGTGCAGGGGCAGAAGTTTCAATGAACATTGTACAATAAAACTTGTTGAAAAAATAAAAAAAAGTTGCAGTGTGCATCCTGTGTATGTTAATGGAGTTGTTCTGTAATATTGAAGACCTTACACCATTGGTCTCCAAACTGCGACCCTTTCCTTGCCTTTATTCATCCCTTTTCCTCCCAATGAGATGAGGCACCACTACTCCTTCTGACACCAGGGATGGGGCACTAGTCCCATCACCGACACCAGGGATGGGGCACTAGTCCCATCACCGACACCAGGGATGGGGCACTAGTCCCATCACCGACACCAGGGATGGGGCACTAGTCCCATCACCGACACCAGGGATGGGGCACTAGTCCCATCACCGACACCAGGGATGGGGCACTAGTCCCATCACCGACACCAGGGATGGGGCACTAGTCCCATCACCGACACCAGGGATGGGGCACTAGTCCCATCACCGACACCAGGGATGGGGCACTAGTCCCATCACCGACACCAGGGATGGGGCACTAGTCCCATCACCGACACCAGGGATGGGGCACTAGTCCCATCACCGACACCAGGGATGGGGCACTAGTCCCATCACCGACACCAGGGATGGGGCACTAGTCCCATCACCGACACCAGGGATGGGGCACTAGTCCCATCACCGACACCAGGGATGGGGCACTAGTCCCATCACCGACACCAGGGATGGGGCACTAGTCCTCCCACCGACACCAGGGATGGGACACTAGTCCTCCCACCGACACCAATGATGGGACACTAGTCCTCCCACAGACACCAATGATGGGACACTAGTCCCCCAACCGACACCAATGATGGGACACTAGTCCTCCCACCGACACCAATGATGGGACACTAGTCCTCCCACCGACACCAATGATGGGACACTAGTCCTCCCACTGACACCAATGATGGGACACTATTCCTCCCACTGATACCAATGATGGGACACTAGTCCTCCCACCGACACCAATGATGGGACACTAGTCCTCCCACTGACACCAGGGATGGGGACATTAGTCCTCCTACTCACACCAAGGATGGGGCGCCCCCTACTGTTCACAAGTGCTAGGTAATTTTTTTTTACTCCCAAATGATGCTGGGGCTTTTTCTACTCCCACTGGCCACAATTTGGCCCCCTAAAGTCTGATGGGCAGGCCCTTGGTTTACAAAGTTTGGAGACCCCCCGTCCTTACGCCATCAACCAAGTATCTTCTTCAGCTTGGGAACATACCCAACATTCGTAGCCACCATGTATGGCTGGCCCATATACCTATAACTTAACCTAAAAATGGAGATACGGCTGTTCAAACATTGGATTCACATTGTTACCATTAAAAGGATGTATGGAAATACTTCTGAAATATTACAAATTACAGGAGAGAAGAAGAGCCCAAGAATGAGCTACAATGCCCTTGGTACAGTACCTGAGAAGAGGCCGCGGTTCAGGCATTCTCTGATCCGGTTGGCTCTCCGCACATGAAAGGCTTTGGTGATCTCCTGGTTCATGAAGCCTTCTTTGTTCAGCAGGTTGGACACCATCATGCGCAGGTCAAAGACTTCTAGGGCTTCGGCTATGGTAGCGATCTGCATGAGGTCCGCCCTGCACTGGTTTAGGTGCCCCGTGTACAGGTACTCCAGCACAGCTCGCAATGGCTCCACCTGAATGAGTGAATCCATCTGCACCACCAGCATCGGCCTCTCCCGCTGGGTCAGAGGATCTTCAACAACGTTCATTTGTACATCAATAAACCCTCTTCCCCACTCTTCCAGCGTCCTGCCCCACCCAAGAGGAGGTGTCTCACCCACCTGAATGGCATCGACATCAGAAGAAGTCTTGAAAGAGCACGGGGGGTTTCCAAGTTGTCCATTTAAGGCCTCGTGTTTGCAGTCCGCCATCATGCTCCTAGTCCAGGAAGGTCCGGCCACGGCTCCACCGGGTACCCTGAAGAGGTCATGTTTGGAAGGATCCTGCTTCTCCTCCTCCACATCCATGGGCATCAACTCCAAGGTGAAGAGGTCGTAGAATTTGGAGCAGGCCGTGGCCAAGTAAACTTTGTGGGCAAATATCTTTTGTCCGTCCTGCAGCAGAAAAACCACATCGGCACACAGAGGGGTGGAGAAGAGAGCAGCGGGGCCCTGGCCACTACACTGCGGAGTGTCGGGCAGGTGGATGATGGGGGGAGGTGGCTTAGGGGGCAGGAAAGGGGCTTGGAGTAGTGGACGCTGAACTTTCTTTAGGTGGGATTTCCAAAACTGTAAGTGCCTCCGGGAAATGAGCGCAGCGCGGATTGCATTATCAAAGACATCCTTCACCCCGAACTGGGCCACCACACTGGTCTCGTAGTATGGAATCCCCAGTTCCTTGGCCACTTCGTGCCCGATCTCTGGAGAAAGAATATCCGTGGGTTTTATGGGCCTAAAAAAAGGGAGATCACCATCAAACCATGAAGAAGCTTAAGACCAAGTGACACAAACAGACAATCAAAACTTTGAACCCTAGGGGGGAGGAAAATATTGATTTACGCTACAAGAGTATGCAAAGAATGGGACTATAAAGGATATGGAAGTGCCAAAAGATTTCATCGCTACTTTTATAAAGGCATGATCGCACACAGGAATTTGGGGGAAACACTCTAAGGTCAGTGACCCCCTAGCACCTCCCCTACCCTTTACTGGGACAAGCGACCCCCTAGCACCTGCCCTACCCTTTACTGGGACAAGTGACCCCCTAGCACCTGCCCTACCCTTGACTGGGACAAGCGATCCCCTAGCACTTGCCATACCCTTTACTTTTATAAAGGCATGATCGCAGGATTTGGGGTAAACACTCTAAGGGAAGTGACCCTCTACCACCACCCCTACCCTGATCTGGAGCAAGAGACTCCCTCCCATTTTCCCACCATTTTATAGTGCTCCCTATTACTGGTGTAGGAGGAAGTGAACTTTGACCACCTCCTCAACCTTGTTCTGGGGCAAGTGACCTCCTACCACCTCCCCTACCCTGATCTGGGCAAATGACCCCTTCCCACCTCTACTACCCTGATCTGGGCAAGTGACCCCTTCCCACCTCTCCTACCCTTTTCTGGGGCAAGTGACCCCATGTCACCTCTCCTACCCTTTTCTGGGGCAAGTGACCCCATGTCACCTCTCCTACCCTTTTCTGGGGCAAGTGACCCCATGTCACCTCTCCTACCCTTTTCTGGGGCAAGTGACCCCATGTCACCTCTCCTACCCTTTTCTGGGGCAAGTGACCCCATGTCACCTCTCCTACCCTTTTCTGGGGCAAGTGACCCCATGTCACCTCTCCTACCCTTTTCTGGGGCAAGTGACCCCATGTCACCTCTCCTACCCTTTTCTGGGGCAAGTGACCCCATGTCACCTCTCCTACTCTTTTCTGGGGCAAGTGACCCCATGTCACCTCTACTACCCTTTTCTGGGGCAAGTGACCCCATGTCACCTCTACTACCTTTTTCTGGTGCAAGTGACCCACTCCCACCTCTCCTACCCTGTTCTGGGGCAAGTGACCCACTCCCACCTTCCCTGCCCTGTTCTGGGGCAAGTGACCCCCTAGCACCTCCCATACCTACTACTGTTGCAAGGAACCCCCTAGCAACTCCCCTACCCTATGTTCTGGCGGAAGTGAATCCCTACCAACTCCATATTACTATTATGGGAGAAGTGACCTCCCTACCATCTCCCATACCTACTACTGGGGCAAGTGATCCCCCACATTTTTCCCACTCTTTTCTGGGGCAAGTGACCCCCCTACCACCTCCCTATTACTGTTGTAGGGGAAATTGTGCCTGCGTGTCTTTCCTCCAGGTACTCTGGTTTCCTCCCAAAGACATGCAGGTAAGTAAACTGGCCCTACTATGTGTGTATGTATGTACGGTAGGGACCTTAAAATAAAAGCTCCTTGAGGGCAAGGACCTAAATTGTCGGCCCTATAAAAGATATTTAATATTCCAGAGCTGTAGAGGGAAATAACCGCTAGTGTCCTACATTACAGCTCGAGTCCCCACTGAGGACTGAAAATCAGAGATGTTACCGATCATGTGATCATTAGGTCAGCTAGCACAAGGGAATTGCATGCAGGCTGGAGGCTTCATTGAATAATTAAGTCTGATGGTAATAGTGTTCATTTGTTCAATGCTGTAATTGTCGGATACAATTACAGTAAGAAAAAGTATTTTTTAAAATGTTAGCACCTTTGTAGCAAATTAAAGCCTTAGATATCCTTAACAAATAGAACATTTAGGCAAATTAGAGTTAATGTCAAGTTAACAGATGTATGCTTGACTTGGGCACCAATGACCTCTTGTCATGACAGCACTGAACTGAAGGGCCGCCACCTTTTCTGTGGGTTTGTACTGACACGGGTGCCTTGTTAAAGGGGAGCCCTGTAAACAGACCATCAGCCCAACTGTTTGGTAAGAAGAAGTTCGGAAGACACAGATTTTTTGAATGCAGAGACACACACATGAAGGGGTGACTTACTTAGCCAAGGGGCGACGTGCGCGGTTCACTGCATCCAAATCGGCATATCGCAGATCCAGCTGGCACCCGACCAGCACCACAGGGGTCCGAGGACAGAAGTGTTTGATCTCCGGGAGCCACATGGTCTTGACGTGGCGCAGAGAGTACGGATTGGCCAATGAGAAACACAGAACCACGACATCCGATCTGTGGAGAAGACATTTTGAGTTAAAGGGACAGAAGAGGAGAGGTGTCCCAGGTGGGATCATCGAGGATCCTTGTACATCATGAAAACCCTGCCCTATGGGAGGTCTCAGTCATGTGTTTGAAGGAGAGAAGAGGAGAGGTGTCCCAGGTGAGGTTTTGGGGATCCTCATATGTCATGAAAACCCTGCCCTATGGAGGTCAACGTCACATGTCCGAAGGACAGAAGAGGGGAGGTGTTCCAGTTGGGTTATTAAGGATCCTCGTATGTCATGAAGACCCTGCCCTATGGAGGTCAATGTCCTGTGTCAGAAGGACAGAAGTGGAGAGGTGTCCCAGGTGGGATATTGGAGGATCCTCCTACGTCATGAAGACCCTGTCCTATGAGGTCATATATAAAAAGATGGAACAGATGTCCTGCCCTTACACTAGAGGTCTACAAAGACTGAAGAACCGACTTACAGAGCGAGCCCCACTCATTCCCCATCTTCCAATCTCATTCACAGCTTTTTATAGAGCAGCTGAAAAGGGCCTCCAAATCCAAAACAGAGGAGTTGGGATGAGGGGAAAACGGTCATGCAGGATAGGGGGTGCTCTGCTGGCACAAGTATGGACACCATGCCACCACTGCCTGGGCTGTGCTTAGGAACACTGCGATTTTCACTGTTACATTTTTCAGTCCTATGGGGGGGGTTGGCCGTCGGGAGATCACCAATATTACGGTGCTGAGGTTTGGGCATGGCTTTCACTGATAGAGGATATGGTTTGCAGTCCTATGGGAGAGGTGTTGGCCAACAGTAGATCGTCAATATCACAGTGCTGATGACTGATAGTTCCCGTCCTCTGCTCTGTGAAGACCAAGGGCTGAGCGATCAGCGATCACATCATCGCTCGGTTCCTGATCCTAGAGTCGGAGGGAGACAGCTGCAGCATTGGACCGTGTATGTGTGTTTGTTTTTTTCCCCCCCAATCCCACACTTCTCCTCCGAGCTGGTCTAAAGAATATTTTCTCCTCACTGGCCTGAGTAGGCACCAAAACACAGAAGAGAGTATGCAGGGACCCCGAGGGCTGCACAACAAGTGCCAAAGGGCTGTACATGAGAGGGGTCCAGTCTGTAATTGGAGCAGCGAGCAGGAAGAGACTTGTGTATCAGATATGGTCTCTGCACAGGAACCAACTGACCTGAGACAGGAAGCATCAGACACAGAGAGGAAGCAAGAGGCGTAGGGGGCCACAAGGCACACGGTGATATACACAAAGGCAGTGAGACAATGCTTAAAAGGTCACAGAGTTCTGTACAGGACACGCTCGTAACATTTCCACCACCTACAACGTCTCCATGTGGGAGACCACAAACTGGCTGCATTGCTTTTCACGCACAAATCAACACTCTTCTGTATTTAAAGTTAATTTGTAACTGATAAAAAGAAGGGATGGGTGAGGCTGAGGATTTAAGTCCAGCTCACACGTTGGCATTTGTCAGCTTAGACTTCGAGGGTTTTTATTTGACTTTTCTCTATAGGTATCCCACTCTTAGCTTAGACCAGTGATGGTGAACCTTGGCACCCCAGATGTTTTGGAACTACATTTCCCATGATGCTCGTGCACTCTGCAGTGTAGTTGAGCATCATGGAAAATATAGTTCCAAAACATCTGGGGTGCCAAGGTTCTCCATCACTGGCTTAGACTCTGGAGGACGTCTCTGGGGGTTTTATCTGACTTTTCAGTATGGGTTTCCCAGTGTCAGCTTAGACCAGTGATGGTGAACCTTGCCAGCCCAGATGTTTTGGAACTACATTTCCCATGATGCTCATGCACTCTGCAGTGTAGGTAAGCATTATGGAAAATGTAGTTCCAAAACATCTGGGGTGCCAAGGTTCGCCATCACTAGCTGAGACTCTGGAGGACGTCTCTGTGGATTTTATTTGACTTTTTAGTATGGGTTTCCCAATTTCAGCCTAGACTCTGGAAGACGTCTCTGGGGGTTTTATCTGACTTTTCAGTATGGGTTCCCTACTGTCAGCTCAGATTCTGGGGGCCATTTCTAGATGTTTTTACCTGACTTTTTGGTTCAGACTCTGGGGGAACGTAGCCAAGTGTCATCTATCTCATCAGAATGCATGTGCTTCCACTGTGGAGCCTCTTATAAGTTAGAGATAGGACTACAGATACCAGGGTGCCTTGGCGGGGCTCTGTAGCTTACGCATGCATTTGCAAATGTGTGCCACTAAACCCGTTTTTAAATGTTAGGTTAATCTGGTTGGTCGCAGGCTGGTCGGAGAGTAGAGCCTGGAAATGTCCTTGGATTTTTTTCCTTGGTCCTTTTTTTGCAAAGTGTTTTTATCTGACTTTTCAGTATGGGTTCCCCATTATCCGCTCAGACCCAAAGAAACGTTACTAGTTGTTTTGATATGACTTTTCAATATGTGTTCCCTATGGTCGGCTCAGATTCTGGAGGATATCTCTGGATTTTTATATCTGACTCAGCATGGGCTTCCCGTTATTTCACACCCCGGGGCATGTCATTGTTTTTATCTGACCGATTTTTTAGTATGTGCTCCCCATTATCAACTCAGACTCTGGAGGCTGTTTCAGAGTCAATTTATCTTTTGACTATGTGTTCCCTATTGATATCTCAGATTCTGGGGGATGTCTCTGGGTATGGTTATCTGACTTTTTTTGTATATGTTCCTCACTGTTAGCTCAGACTCTGGGGAACATTATAGGATAATTTTATCTGGCTTTTCTTTATCAGCTATCAGACTCTGGAGGACATCTCTGGGTTTTTTTATATGACTTTTCAGTGTAAGTTCCCAATCATCAGTTCAGATTCTGGGGGGATGTCTTTGGGTGTTTCTATCTGAGGTTTCGGTATGTGTTGCCCACTGTCAGCTCAGATTCTAGAGGACATCTCTGGGGGGTTTATCTGACTTTTCAGTATGGGTTCCCCATCGTCAGTTCAGATTCTGGGGGACGTCTTTGGGTGTTTTTTATCTGACTTTTCTTTAGGTGTTCCCCACTGTCAGCTCTGACTGAGGACTTCTCTGGGAGGTTTTATCTGACCTTTCAGTATGGGTTACCCCATCGTCAGTTCAGATTCTGGGGGACGTCTTTGGGTGTTTTTTATCTGACTTTTCTTTAGGTGTTCCCCACTGTCAGCTCTGACTGAGGAATTCTCTGGGAGGTTTTATCTGACCTTTCAGTATGGGTTACCCCATTTGCCTGCTCAAATTAAAAATATCCAGAGATGTCCTCCAAAGTCTGAACAGACAAACTGGTAACCCATACTGAAAGGTCAGCTAAAACCCCTCAGAGACATCCTGAGTTGGAGCTGACAGTAGGGAACAGAAAGTAAAGTCAGATAAAAACCCCCAGAGATGCCCTCCAAAGTCTGACTTTTCTGTATGGGTTCCTCATTGTCAGTTCAGATTCTGAGAATGTTCTCTTGGGAGTTTTAGTTGACTTTTCAGTATGGGTTCCTCTTTGTCAGTTCAGATTCTGGGGGGGGGGGGTCCTTTATCTGACTTTTCATCATGCGTCTCCCAGCCATATATCTGTCCACGACTCAGACCTTCCACCAGCACACAGAACCAATCAATAAGACTGCATTCACATGGGTGCACAATCTGCTGTGTTCACAGCCTCTGGACTCAGCTGCGTTCTGTGCTATGGCCAAATATAAAACTGTCCGATTAGCTGCAGCCAGAAACTGTGCAGGTACGTTGTCCCCGGATACATACCATCTGTGTCCGGGTTCGGCCATACGCTCTCCTTGCATGTGGTCACTTGATGAGCGGTTACATGTAAAACAACGGCGGCGGCCCCAAATATTGATGTGTACAGAATACAAAATCTTTGTATTGTAATCTTAATATATATATAATTTATTGTTAATCTTTTTGTTAATTCACCCAATTGGTTTAAAATGTTATTGATTATCACAGTTGTTTTGCTGTTTATCATTATAGCGCTACACTATATTTTTTATAAAGCTCTGGGTCAGTCTAATGGAGAGAGGGATACCCGAGGCAGAGACCGGAAAACATCTTCCCAGACCTCTTCCGGGATGGGACCCAAATCCTGTTCCTATCTGGCCCTGGAGCGTATGGAAAAGTTCAATAGAAACACCAGTATACAGTGGGGCCAAAAAGTATTTAGTCACCACCAATTGTGCAAGTTCTCCCACTTAAAAAGATGAGAGAGGCCTGTAATGGTCATCATAGGTAGACCTCAACTATGAGAGACAAAATGTGGAAACAAATCCAATCACATTGTCTGATTTTTGAAAGAATTTATTTGTAAATGATGGTGGAAAATAAGTATTTGGTCTCCTACAAACAAGCGAGATTTCTGGCTCTCACAGACCTGTATCTTCTTCTATAAGAGGCTCCTCTGTCCTCCACTCATTACCTGCATTAATGGCACCTGTCTGAACTTGTTATCAGTATAAAAGACACCTGTCCACAACCTCAAACAGTCACACTCCAAACTCCACTATGGTGAAGACCAAAGAGCTGTCGAAGGACACCAGAAACAAAATTGTAGACCTGCACCAGGCTGGGAAGACTGAATCTGCAATAGGCAAGCAGCTTGGTGTGAAGAAATCAACTGTGGGAGCAATAATTAGAAAATGGAAGACATACAAGACCACTGATAATCTCCCTCGATCTGGGGCTCCACACAAGATCTCACCCCGTGGGGTCAAAATGATCACAAGAACGGTGAGCAAAAATCCCAGAACCACACGGGGGGGACCTAGTGAATGACCTGCGGAGAGCTGGGACCAACGTAACAAAGGCTACCATCAGTAACACACTACGCCGCCAGGGACTCAGATCCTGCAGTGTCAGACGTGTCCCCCTGCTTAAGCCAGTACATGTCCGGGCCCATCTGAGGTTTGCTAGAGAGCATTTGGATGATCCAGAAGAGGATTGGGAGAATGTCATATGGTCAGATGAAACCAAAGTAGAACTGTTTGGTAGAAACACAACTCATTGTGTTTGGAGGAGAGAGAATGCTGAGTTGCAACCAAAGAACACCATACCTACTGTGAAGCATGGGGGTGGCAACATCATGCTTTGGGGCTGTTTCTCTGCAAAGGGAAGAGGACGACTGATCCGTATACATGAAAGAATGAATGGGGCCATGTATCGTGAGATTTTGAGTGCAAACCTCCTCCCATCAGCAAGGGCATTGAAGATGAAACGTGGCTGGGTCTTTCAGCATGACAATGATCCCAAACACACCACCCAGGCAACAAAGGAGTGGCTTCGTAAGAAGCATTTCAAGGTCTTGGAGTGGCCTAGCCAGTCTCCAGATCTCAACCCCATAGAAAACCTTTGGAGGGAGTTGAAAGTTCGTGTTGCCTAGCGACAGCCCCAAAACATCACTGCTCTAGAGGAGATCTGCATGGAGGAATGGGCCAACATACCAGCAACAGTGTGTGACAACCTTGTGAAGACTTACAGAAAACGTTTGACCTCTGTCATTCCCAACAAAGGAGATATAACAAAGTATTGAGATGAGCTTTTCATATTCACCAAATACTTATTTTCCACCATAATTTGCAAAAAAATTCTTTCAAAAATCAGACAATGTGATTGGATTTGTTTCCACATTTTGTCTCTCATAGTTGAGGTCTACCTATGATGACCATTACAGGCCTCTCTCATCTTTTTAAGTGGGAGAACTTCCACAATTGGTGGTGACTAAATACTTTTTTGCCCCACTGTATGTAACAGAGGTAAGACCTTTTGTTAACCTTGCTTGTACGATCTTGTCAAAAATAGGGGTAGGGGGAAAGAAAATCTCAGCAGATGAAAACGGAGCATGCATGTCTCAACTTGAGGAATTGATAAAATCAAATTTGATTCTTAAGAGAAAACTCTCCCCTTTAACTCTTCAAAAAGGACTTAAGTAGACCGTTCTACAGCTGAACTAAAATTGTTATTCCTGATTTTTCCCACCTCTGAAAACCTCTAAGAACTGAAAGTTGGGGGAAGTCCATCATTATCCCATATCGGATTATATTTAGTGGGGTACGAAATGCCCATCATTTTTTTGGACTGTATTCCATATTTTACACAATAACTTACAGGTGGGCATATCAGCAGACAAAACACCCCCTCTTGCCCCCGTCTAGAACATGGTGACCGACCCTTAAATGCATAGGAAAATAATCGTCAAGCAGGAAGGGGTAACTGTTGGAGCTCCCATCCAGCAAAATGCTGTATTTGTGATGGAAAGAAATACATCCTTGGGTTAGGAACTGCCAGTCCACCCGCATTTTTGGGATGTTGAAGAGTCTCCAATTTAATACGGGGCGTTTCCATATTAAACGCCTAAATATACTATTAATCTTAGTAAAAATCTGTAAAAAAGGTATCCAGATCGGAGCATTATGTAAGAGATTCAGAAGCTGAGGCCTCCATATCATCTTAATTCGATGAATACGGCCTATTAACGAGAGAGGGAGCTTATTCCAGATTTGGTCTTGAAATCTAGGGAGTAGTGGACGTGCGTTATCTACAATATACGTCTGAGGGGAATCAGAAATAGCTATCCCCAAATATTTTATAGAAGACACAACCCTAAGAAAGTGAAGATGGTAGTGGGTCCTGGGGGAGACCTAAAGGCCATCAACATGGACTTCTCCCAATTTATGCCTAACCCTACCAAACTCCTTAACCATATTTCATTACTGCCGGTAAAGATGAGCAGATTAGTTAGATGAAGAAGATTGTCTGCATATAGCGATACCCTTTCCTCCATATCTCCCCTAATCAGACCGGTAACGTCAGATGAAGCCCGTATAAAAGACAAGCCAAGGGCTCTATGGCTAGAGCAAAGAGCGGGGGGGGGGGGGGGGGGCAATGGGCACCCCTGCCTAGTCCCCCGTCAAAGTCTGAAACTAGAAGATTGGAGGCCATCAACCCTAATTGAAGCCATGGGAGCTGCATACAACAACCATACCCATTGGAAAAAGATAGAGCCAAGCTCAAATTTTTTTCCAGAATGGCCCATAGGTAAGGCCATACAACACTAATCGAAGGCCTTTATGGCATCCAGTGCCAAAAAGGCACAATTTGGACGATCTGGGGCCGGAACCTGCATATTTAAATATGCACGTCTAATATTAACTGCCGTTGACATATTGGGCATAAATCCTACCTAATCTGAGTGAATAACATGTTTAATAACCTTATTTAATCTGGTAGCGACTACTTTGGCAAGAATTTTAACATCTGTTGACAGTAAGGAGATGGGTCTATAGCAGTGATGGTGAACCTTGGCACCCCAGATGTTTTGGAACTACATTTCCCATGATGCTTCACTACACTGCAGAGTGGATGAGCATTGTGGGAAATGAAGTTCCAAAACATCTGGGGTGCCAAGGTTCACCATCACTGGTCTATAGGATTCAGGATGTAACAGGTTTTTTTGTTGGGTTTTTTTTTTTAGGTATAACTATTATAAACAGATTGACCCATAGTGTCTGGAAGCCTACCTAGATGGCAAGCCTCATTTAATGTATTAAGAAGGGCAGGCAGCATCTCCCCATTATATTTTTTATAAATCTCTATTAGGGAGACAGTCAGTCCCTGGAGCTTTGAAATTAGAAAAAACTAGCCACTGCACTCTCCAACTCCAATAGAATAAGTGGAGCGTTGAGAGTCTCCCTCTCTTCCATTGAGAGGGCCGGTAGATGAATGGTAGCCAGATAAATAGATAACTCGGCTAACGTATAATCTACCCTAGAAGTATATAAATCCTGATAGTAGGACTTAGAGGTGGAATACGATAGGACTAGTCTGGTTGATAAACTCCCCCTCTCCATTCATTAAAGCCGGGACGTGTGTGGGGTTGGATTGAGACCTTACTATCTGAGCCAACAGTCTACCATTCACTTCTCCCTCTGCCCAACTAAGTCTCCTCTGAAGGAAAAGTTTATTCCTCCAGGCTCCCACAGACTGGCTACAGGAGGTGCTCATGTGGTCCACAGATTAGTCCTGTCAATGTAAGAAGGTTCTCCTAACAACTCGTTATGTGTATAAAAGACACCTGTCCACAGAATCTCTTTCTTCCATCCAATCCTCACCATCATGGGGAAGACCAAAGATCTGTCAGAGGACGTCAGGGAGAAGATTGTAGACCTGCACAAGGCTGGAATGGGCTACAAGACCATCAGCAAGAAGCTTGGTGAGAAGGAGACAACTGTTGGAGCGATTATTCACAAATACAAAATAACCATCAATCGCCCTCGGTCTGGAGCTCCATGGAAGGTTTCCCTCATGGGGTGAGGATGGTCATGAGAAAAGTGAGGGATCAGCCCAGAACTACATGGGAGGAACTTGGGAAGGATCTCAAGGCAGTTGGGACCACAGTCACCAAACAAACCATTGGTAACACAATACACCGCCATGGATTGAAATCCTACAGCACCCGCAAGGCACATGTACAGGCCCATCTGAAGTTGGCCAATGAATACCTAATGATTCAAAGAAGGATTGGGAGAAAGTGCTGTGGTAAGAGGAGACCAAAATTAAGGTCTCTTTGAAATTAACTCGACTCGCCGTGTTTGAAGGAAGAAAAATTCTGACTATGACCCTAAGAACACCATCCCTACAGTCACATCATCCGTACAGTCACACCCCATCCCTACAGTCACACACGGAGGTGGAAACATGATGGTTTGGGGCTGTTTCTCTGATAAAGGTTCAGGCCGACTTTGCCGCATCGAGGGGCCAATGGACGGGGCCATGTATTGTAAAATCTTGGATGAGAACCTTCTTCCTTCAGCCAGAACACTGAAGATGGGTCATGGATGGGTCTTCCAGCATGACAATGACCCAAAACATACCGCCAAGGCAACAAAGGAGTGGCTCAAGAAGAAGCACATTAAAATCATGGAGTGGCCTAGCCAGTCTCCAGACCTTAATCCTATAGAAAATGTATGGAGGAGCTGAAACTTCGAGTTGCCAAGAGACAGCCAAGAAACCTTAAGGATTTAGAGAAGATCTGTAAAGTAGAGTGGACCAAAATCCCTCCTGAGATGTGTGCAAACCTGATCACCACCTACAAGAAACGTCTGACCTCTGTGATCACCAACAAGGGTTTCTCCACCAACTACTAAGGGGAGCAAATACTTATTTTATTTACTGAACTGCAACTCCATTTATAACATTTGTATTGTGTGATTTTTCTGGATTTTTGGTTGATATTCTGTCTCCATCATATAAAATACACCTATGATAACAATGACAGACCCTTCATTTCTCCTGTATCATGTCGGCAGTCTCAGATAATGAACATAGGCGGCACCTGAGGTTCCCATATCAAGATAGTTGACCTCACCAGGTCTACACTGACCATTATAGATCCCCCATGTATGAGATGGGGGATGGGGAGGGGATAACACGGCTGTAATATACAGATGATAAACTTAACGAGACGCCATCCCTCCCCCGCTCCTGGCCAGCACAACAGACCCGTGTACTGGTCTATACAGCGGGAGGAGAACTAGTGAGAAGGAAGGACTGTATGGAGGACTGTATGGACAGAGAGGGATGTAAAAGACTGTATGGACAGAGGGGATGTAAAGGACTGTATGGAGGACTGTATGGACAGAGAGGGATGTAAAGGACTGTATGGAGGACTGTATGGACAGAGAGGGATGTAAAGGACTGTATAGAGGACTATATGGACAGAGAGGGATGTAAAGGACTGTATGGACAGAGAGGGATGTAAAGGACTGTATGGAACACTATAGGGACAGAGAGGGATGTAAAGGACTGTATGGAGGACTATATGGACAGAGAGGGATGTAAAGGACTGTATGGAACACTATAGGGACAGAGAGGGATGTAAAGGACTGTATGGAGGACTATATGGACAGAGAGGGATGTAAAGGACTGTATGTACAGAGGGGGATGTAAAGGACTGTATAGAGGACTATATGGAGGACTATAATGGACAGAGAGGGATGTAAAGGACTGTATGGAACACTATAGGGACAGAGAGGGATGTAAAGGACTGTATGGACAGAGGGGGATGTAAAGGACTGTATAGAGGACTATATGGGAGGACTATAGGGACAGAGAGGGATGTAAAGGACTGTATGGACAGAGGGGGATGTAGAGGACTATATGGGAGGACTATAGGGACAGAGAGGGATGTAAAGAACTGTATGGAGGACTATAGGGACAAAGGGGGATGTAAAGGACTGTATGCAGGACTATATGATGTAAAGGACCGTATGGAGGACTATAGGGACAGAGAGGGATGTAAAGGACTGTATAGAGGACTATATGGAGGACTATATGGACAGAGAGGGAAGTAAAGGACTGTATGGAGGACTATAGGGACAGAGAGGGATGTAAAGGACTGTATGGAGGACTATAGGGACAGAGAGGGATTTAAAGGACTGTATGGAGGACTATAGGGACAGAGAGGGATGTAAAGGACTGTATGGAGGACTATAGGGACAGAGAGGGATGTAAAGGACTGTATGGAGGACTATAGGGACAGAGAGGGATGTAAAGGACTGTATGGAGGACTATAGGGACAGCCCCATCCTTCTTTATGTCATAAAACCTTCTCATGGTGAACAAGCCGGGTTATTCCCACGCTGCTCACCTCCCGTAGGCGAATCGCCGGTCCTTGTGATGGTCCCCGAAGGTGTCCCAGAGCCGTAGGGAGACGCTGACCTCGTCCACCACATCGCGGGATCGCTCCAGAACCTGAGAATAGGAAACCAACAATCGATGGTCTGCAGACATTTCTAACACATCCCTGTAATTAGGCTCCTCCCACACAGGGTAATGTAGAGCGCCCCAACATGATCCTCCATCTTACCTCCTGGCAGACGCGGTATTGGTCGATGGCCCACACGGTGGGGACGTGGGTAGCCAGGAGCTGGTACTGGGTGAGGGTGGCATTACAGGCACGGGCGCAGATCAGCCGCGTCTTCCCCACCGCGTTGTCCCCGACTACCACACATTTGATGGTCTCGACATTGGGGCGCTCATAGTCCAAGTCTATATCCATGAAGATGAGTCTGCGGAGAGACGGGACGTGTTAGAGAGGCGCCTTAGAAATCTGATGTACACACAGCGACCGCCGGGACCGCCCACAGCGACCGCCGGGACCGGCCACAACGACCTCCGGGACCCCCCACAGCGACCTCCGGGACCCCCCACAGCGACCGCCGGGACCGGCCACAACGACCTCCGGGACCCCCCACAGCGACCTCCGGGACCCCCCACAGCGACCGCCGGGACCGGCCACAACGACCTCCGGGACCCCCCACAGCGACCGCCGGGACCGGCCACAACGACCTCCGGGACCCCCCACAGCGACCGCCGGGACCGGCCACAACGACCTCCGGGACCCCCCACAGCGACCTCCGGGACCCCCCACAGCGACCGCCGGGACCGGCCACAACGACCTCCGGGACCCCCCACAGCGACCGCCAGGACCGGCCACACCAGACTCGGGGATGTTCATTACATGCCCTTCCCAGTCTAATCCTTCCCCCTCACTGCTCCCACTCCCATCGTACATTCCAGAAAAGAGGGAGGGGGGACATCACACCCGAGAAGAGGGGGGGGGTAACATGACAGCCGGGAGGAAGGAGGCGGGTCATGACAATCAAGAGCAAAAAGGCGGGGGACCATGACAGTCGGAGGAGAAAGGGGTGGGGGGGGCAGGCGGATGACACCAGGAGCAAGGGGGACCATGACAGCCCAGGAAAAAAAGGGGGGGGGAAGGGAAAAGACGACAGCCCAGGGAAAAAAAGGGGGGGGGGGGGGAGGGAAAAGACGACAGCCCAAGAAAAAAAAGGGGGGGGGGGGAAGACGCAGGCCCAGGAAAAAAAAGTGTGGGGGGGGGGGGAGTGAAAAGACGCCAGCCCAGGAAAAAAAGGGGGGGGGGGAGACGACAGCCCAAGAAAAAAAGGGGGGGGAAACACCAGCCCAGGAAAAAAAGGGGGGGGGGGGGGAGTGAAAGGACGCCAGCCCAGGAATAAAAGGGGGGGGGAGGGAAAAGACGACAGCCCAAGAAAAAAAGGGGGGGGGGAAGACGCAAGCCCAGGAAAAAAAGTGGGGGGGGGAGTGAAAAGACGCCAGCCCAGGAAAAAAAGGGGGGGGGGGGGGGGAGTGAAAAGACGCCAGCCCAGGAATAAAAGGGGGGGGAGGGAAAAGACGACAGCTAAGGAAAAAAAGGGGGGGGGGGAAGACGCAAGCCCAGGAAAAAAAGTGGGGGGGGGGGGGGGAGTGAAAAGACGCCAGCCCAGGAAAAAAAGGGGGGGGGGGGGGGAGTGAAAAGACGCCAGCCCAAGAAAAAAAAAGGGGAGGGGGAAGGGAAAAGACGCCAGCACAGGAAAAAAAAGGAGGGGGGGGGAGGGAAAAGACGACAGCCCAGGAAAAAAAGGGGGGGGAAGGGAAAAGACGACAGCTCAAGAAAAAAAGGGGGGGGGGGGAGTGAAAAGACGCCAGCCCAGGAAAAAAAGGGGGGGGGGAGGGAAAAGACGACAGCCCAAGAAAAAAAGGGGGGGGAGGGAAAAGACACCAGCCCAGGAAAAAAAAAAAGAGAGGAGGGAGGGAAAAGACGCCAGCCCAGGAAAAAAAGGGGGGAGGGAAAAGACGCCAGCCCAGGAAAAAAAGGGGGGGGGGGGGAGGCAGGAAAAAAAAGGGGGAGGGAAAGTAGTCAGCCCAGGAAAAAAAGGGGGGGGGGGGAAAGGCGCCAGCCCAGGAAAAAAGGGGAGGAGGGAAAAGTTGTCAGCCCAGAAAAAAAAGGGGGGGGGGGGAGGGAAAGACGACAGCCCAGGAAAAAAAGGGGGGGGGGAAAGACGACAGCCCAGGAAAAGAAAGGGAGGGAGGGGAGAGGACGACAGCCCAGGAAAGGGGTGGGGTAGGGGGGGATCATGAAATCATAAAGAAGGGGAACCATGACAGCCAGGAGGAAGAGGAGGAGGGGGGGGACCATGACAGCCAGGAGGAAGAGGAGGAGGGGGGGACCATGACAGGCGGGAGGAAGGGGAGGGACATGACAGTTGGGAGCAAGGGGGGACATGACAGTTGGGAGCAAAGGGGGACATGACAGTTGGGAGCAAAGGGGGACATGACAGTTGGGAGCAAGGGGGGACATGACAGTTGGGAGCAAGGGGAGGAGGGGGGGACATGACAGTTGGTTGGAAGGGGAGGAGGGGGGGACATGATGGTTGGAAGGGGAGGAGGAGAGGAGGAGGGGACATGACAGTTGGGAGGAAGGGGAGGAGGGGGGGACATGACAGTTGGGAGCAAGGGGGGACATGACAGTTGGGAGCAAGGGGGGACATGACAGTTGGGAGCAAGGGGAGGAGGGGGGGACATGACAGTTGGGAGCAAGGGGAGGAGGGGGGACATGACAGTTGGTTGGAAGGGGAGGAGGGGGGGACATGATGGTTGGAAGGGGAGGAGGGGAGGAGGGGGGGACACGACAGTTGGGAGGAAAGGGAGGAGGAAGGGCATGACAGTTGGGGGGAAGGGGAGGGGGGACATGACAGTTGGGAGGAAGGGGAGGGGGGACATGACAGTTGGGAGGAAGGGGAGGGGGGACATGACAGTTGGGAGGAAGGGGAGGAGGGGGGGACATGACAGTTGGGAGGAAGGGGAGGAGGGGGGACATGACAGTTGGGAGGAAGGGGAGAAGGGGGGACATGACAGTTGGGAGGAAGGGGGGGAGGGGGGACATGACAGTTGGGAGGAAGGGGAGGAGGGGGGACATGACAGTTGGGAGCAAGGGGAGAAGGGGGGACATGACAGTTGGGAGGAAGGGGGGACATGAGAGTTGGGAGGAAGGGGAGGAAGGGGGACATGACAGTTGGGAGGAAGGGGAGAAGGGGGGACATGACAGTTGGGAGGAAGGGGAGAAGGGGGGACATGACAGTTGGGAGGAAGGGGGGACATGACAGTTGGGAGGAAGGGGAGGAGGGGGGACATGACAGTTGGGAGGAAGGGGGGACATGACAGTTGGTTGGAAGGGGAGGAGGAGGGGACATGACAGTTGGTTGGAAGGGGAGGAGGGGGGGACATGATGGTTGGAAGGGGAGGAGGGGGGGACATGACAGTTGGGGGAAGGGGAGGAGGGGGGGACATGATGGTTGGAAGGGGAGGAGGGGAGGAGGGGGGGACATGACAGTTGGGGGAAGGGGAGGAGGGGGGGACATGACAGTTGGGAGGAAAGGGAGGAGGAAGGGCATGACAGTTGGGGGGAAGGGGAGGGGGGACATGACAGTTGGGAGGAAGGGGAGGGGGGGACATGACAGTTGGGAGGAAGGGGAGGGGGGGGACATGACAGTTGGGAGGAAGGGGAGGAGGGGGGACATGACAGTTGGGAGGAAGGGGAGGAGGGGGGACATGACAGTTGGGAGGAAGGGGGGGAGGGGGGACATGACAGTTGGGAGGAAGGGGGGGAGGGGGGACATGACAGTTGGGAGGAAGGGGAGAAGGGGGGACATGACAGTTGGGAGGAAGGGGGGACATGACAGTTGGGAGGAAGGGGGGACATGACAGTTGGGAGGAAGGGGAGAAGGGGGGACATGACAGTTGGGAGGAAGGGGGGACATGACAGTTGGGAGGAAGGGGAGGAGGGGGGACATGACAGTTGGGAGGAAGGGGGGACATGACAGTTGGTTGGAAGGGGAGGAGGAGGGGACATGACAGTTGGAAGGGGAGGAGGGGGTGACATGACAGTTGGGAGGAAGGGGAGGAGGGGGGGACATGACAGTTGGTTGGAAGGGGAGGAGGGGGGGACATGACAGTTGGGAGCAAGGGGGGACATGACAGTTGGGAGGAAGGGGGGGACATGACTGTTGGGAGGAAGGGGAGGAGGGGGGGGGCATGGCAGTTGGGAGGAAGGGGAGGAGGGGGGGGACATGACAGTTGGGAGGAAGGGGAGGAGGAAGGGGAGACATGACAGTTGGGAGGAAGGGGAGACATCACAGTTGGGAGGAAGGGGAGACATGACAGTTGGAAGGAAGGGGAGACATGACAGTTGGAAGGAAGGGGAGACATGACAGTTGGAAGGAAGGGGAGACATGACAGTTGGAAGGAAGGGGAGACATGACAGTTGGAAGGAAGGGGAGACATGACAGTTGGGAGGAAAGGGAGGAGGAAGGGCATGACAGTTGGGAGGAAGGGGAGGAGGGGGGGACATGACAGTTGGGAGGAAGGGGAGGAGGGGGGACATGACAGTTGGGAGGAAGGGGAGGAGGGGGGGACATGACAGTTGGGAGGAAGGGGGGGGGACATGACAGTTGGGAGGAAAGGGAGGAGGAAGGGCATGACAGTTGGGAGGAAGGGGAGGAGGGGGGACATGACAGTTGGGAGGAATGGGAGGAGGAGGGGACATGACAGTTGGGAGGAAGGGGAGGAGGGGGGGGCATGACAGTTGGGAGGAAGGGGAGGAGGGGGGGGCATGACAGGTGGGGGGAAGGGGAGGAGGGGGGGCATGACAGGTGGAGGGGAAGGGGAGGAGGGGACATGACAGTTGGAAGGAAGGGGAGACATGACAGTTGGGAGGAAGGGGGGGAGGGGGGACATGACAGTTGGGAGGAAAGGGAGGAGGAAGGGCATGACAGTTGGGAGGAAGGGGAGGAGGGGGGGACATGACAGTTGGGAGGAAGGGGAGGAGGGGGGGACATGACAGTTGGGAGGAAGGGGAGGAGGGGGGACATGACAGTTGGGAGGAAGGGGAGACATGATAGTTGGGAGGAAGGGGGGAGGGGGGACATGACAGTTGGGAGGAAGTGGAGGGGGGACATGACAGTTGGGGGAAGGGGAGGGGGGAATTGACAGTTGGGAGGAAGGGGGGACATGACAGTTGGGGGAAGGGGAGGGGGGAATTGACAGTTGGGAGGAAGGGGGGGACATGACAGTTGGGAGGAAGGGGAGGAGGGGGGGACATGACAGTTGGGAGGAAGGGGAGGAGGGGGGACATGACAGTTGGGAGGAAGGGGAGGAGGGGGGACATGACAGTTGGGAGGAAGGGGAGGAGGGGGGACATGACAGTTGGGAGGAAGGGGAGGAGGGGGGACATGACAGTTGGGAGGAAGGGGAGACATGACAGTTGGGAGGAAGGGGGGGAGGGGGGGGACATGACAGTTGGGAGGAAGGGGAGACATGACAGTTGGGAGGAAGGGGAGGAGGGGGGGACATGACAGTTGGGAGAAAAGGGAGGAGGGGGGGACATGACAGTTGGGAGAAAAGGGAGGAGGGGGGGACATGTCAGTTGGGAGAAAGGGGAGGAGGGGGGGACATGACAGTTGGGAGGAAGGGGAGGAAGGGGGGACATGACAGTTGGGATGAAGGGGGGACATGACAGTTGGGAGGAAGGGGAGGAAGGGGGGACATGACGGTTGGAAGGGGGGACATGACAGTTGGGAGGAAGGGGAGGAGGGGGACATGACAGTTGGGGGAAGGGGAGGAGGAGGGGACATGACAGTTGGAAGGGGAGGAGGGGGTGACATGACAGTTGGGAGGAAGGGGAGACATGACAGTTGGGAGGAAGGGGAGACATGACAATTGGGAGGAAGGGGAGGAGGGGGGGACATGACAGTTGGGAAGAAGGGGGGACATGACAGTTGGGGAGGAGGGGGGACATGACAGTTGGGAAGAAGGGGAGGAGGGGGGGACATGACAGTTGGGAGGAAGGGGAGACATGACAGTTGGGAGGAAGGGGAGGAGGGGGGGACATGACAGTTGGGAGGAAGGGGAGACATGACAGTTGGGAGGAAGGGGAGGAGGGGGGGACATGACAGTTGGGAGGAAGGGGAAGAGGGGGGGACATGACAGTTGGGAAGAGGGGGGGACATGACAGTTGGGAGGAAGGGGGGACATGACAGTTGGGAGGAAGGGGGGACATGACAGTTGGGAGGAAGGGGAGGAGGGGGGGACATGACAGTTGGGAGGAGGGGGGGACATGACAGTTGGGAGGAAGGGGGGACATGTCAGTTGGGAGGAAGGGGAGGAGGGGGGACATGACAGTTGGGAGGAAGGGGGGACATGACAGTTGGGAGGAAGGGGGGACATGACAGTTGGGAGGAAGGGGAGAAGGGGGGACATGACAGTTGGGAGGAAGGGGGGACATGACAGTTGGGAGGAAGGGGAGGAGGGGGGACATGACAGTTGGGAGGAAGGGGGGACATGACAGTTGGTTGGAAGGGGAGGAGGAGGGGACATAACAGTTGGGAGGAAGGGGAGGAGGGGGGACATGACAGGTGGGGGGAAGGGGAGAGGGAGGACATGACAGTTGGGAGGAAGGGGGGACATGACAGTTGGGAGGAAGGGGGGACATGACAGTTGGGAGGAAGGGGGGACATGACAGTTGGGAGGAAGGGGGGACATGACAGTTGGGAGGAAGGGGAGACATGACAGTTGGGAGGAAGGGGAGACATGACAGTTGGGAGGAAGGGGAGACATGACAGTTGGGAGGAAGGGGAGACATGACAGTTGGGAGGAAGGGGAGACATGACAGTTGGAAGGAAGGGGAGACATGACAGTTGGAAGGAAGGGGAGACATGACAGTTGGGAGGAAGGGGGGACATGACAGTTGGGAGGAAGGGGAGGAGGGGGGGGGACATGACAGTTGGGAGGAAGGGGAGGAGGAAGGGGAGACATGACAGTTGGGAGGAAGGGGAGACATGACAGTTGGGAGGAAGGGGAGACATGACAGTTGGAAGGAAGGGGAGACATGACAGTTGGGAGGAAGGGGGGACATGACAGTTGGGAGGAAGGGGGGACATGACAGTTGGGAGGAAGGGGGGACATGACAGTTGGGAGGAAGGGGGGACATGACAGTTGGGAGGAAGGGGGGACATGACAGTTGGGAGGAAGGGGGGACATGACAGTTGGGAGGAAGGGGGGACATGACAGTTGGGAGGAAGGGGGGACATGAAAGTTGGGAGGAAGGGGGGACATGACAGTTGGGAGGAAGGGGGGACATGACAGTTGGGAGGAAGGGGGGACATGACAGTTGGGAGGAAGGGGGGACATGACAGTTGGGAGGAAGGGGGGGAAGGGGACATGACAGTTGGGAGGAATGGGAGGAGGAGGGGACATGACAGTTGGAAGGGGAGGAGGGGGTGACATGACAGTTGGGAGGAAGGGGAGACATGACAGTTGGGAGGAAGGGGAGGAGGGGGGGGACATGACAGTTGGGAGGAAGGGGAGGAGGGGGGGACATGACAGTTGGGAGGAAGGGGAGGAGGGGGGGACATGACAGTTGGGAGGAGGGGGGACATGACAGTTGGGAGGAAGGGGGGACATGACAGTTGGGAGGAAGGGGGGACATGACAGTTGGGAGGAAGGGGGGACATGACAGTTGGGAGGAAGGGGGGACATGACAGTTGGGAGGAAGGGGAGGAGGGGGGGACATGACAGTTGGGAGGAAGGGGAGGAGGGGGGGACATGACAGTTGGGAGGAAGGGGAGGAGGGGGGGGACATGACAGGTGGGAGGAAGGGGAGGAGGGGGAGACATGACAGTTGGGAGGAAGGGGGGGGGGACATGACAGTTGGGAGGAAGGGGGACATGACAGTTGGGAGGAAGGGGGGGCATGACAGTTGAGGGAAGGGGAGGAGGGGGGACATGACAGTTGGGGGGAAAGGGAGGAGGAAGGGCATGACAGTTGGGAGGAAGGGGAGGGGGGACATGACAGTTGGGAGGAAGGGGAGGGGGGACTTGACAGTTGGGAGGAAGGGGGGGACATGACAGTTGGGAGGAAGGGGAGGAGGGGGGGACATGACAGTTGGGAGGAAGGGGAGGAGGGGGGACATGACAGTTGGGAGGAAGGGGAGGAGGGGGACATGACAGTTGGGAGGAAGGGGAGGAGGGGGGACATGACAGTTGGGAGGAAGGGGAGGAGGGGGGACATGACAGTTGGGAGGAAGGGGAGGAGGGGGACATGACAGTTGGGAGGAAGGGGAGGAGGGGGGACATGACAGTTGGGAGGAAGGGGAGACATGACAGTTGGGAGGAAGGGGGGGAGGGGGGGACATGACAGTTGGGAGGAAGGGGAGACATGACAGTTGGGAGGAAGGGGAGGAGGGGGGGACATGACAGTTGGGAGGAAGGGGGGACATGACAGTTGGGAGGAAGGGGAGGAGGGGGGACATGACAGTTGGGAGGAAGGGGAGGAGGGGGACATGACAGTTGGGAGGAAGGGGACATGACAGTTGGGAGGAAGGGGAGGAGGGGGGACATGACAGTTGGGAGGAAGGGGGGACATGACAGTTGGGAGGAAGGGGAGGGGGGACATGACAGTTGGGAGGAAGGGGAGGGTGGACATGACAGTTGGGAGGAAGGGGAGGGGGGACATGACAGTTGGGAGGAAGGGGAGGAGGGGGGGACATGACAGTTGGGAGGAAGGGGAGACATGACAGTTGGGAGGAAGGGGGGGACATGACAGTTGGGAGGAAGGGGGGACATGACAGTTGGGAGGAAGGGGGGATATGACAGTTGGGAGGAAGGGGGGACATGACAGTTGGGAGGAAGGGGGGACATGACAGTTGGGAGGAAGGGGGGACATGACAGTTGGGAGGAAGCGGGGACATGACAGTTGGGAGGAAGGGGGGACATGACAGTTGGGAGGAAGGGGGGACATGACAGTTGGGAGGAAGGGGGACCATGACAGTTGGGAGGAAGGGGGGACATGACAGTTGGGAGGAAGGGGAGGAAGGGGGGACATGACAGTTGGGAGGAAGGGGAGGAAGGGGGGACATGACAGTTGGGAGGAAGGGGAGGAAGGGGGGACATGACAGTTGGGAGGAAGGGGAGGAGGGGGACATGACAGTTGGGGGAAGGGGACATGACAGTTGGGAGGAATGGGAGGAGGAGGGGACATGACAGTTGGAAGGGGAGGAGGGGGTGACATGACAGTTGGGAGGAAGGGGAGACATGACAGTTGGGAGGAAGGGGAGACATGACAGTTGGGAGGAAGGGGAGGAGGGGGGACATGACAGTTGGGAAGAAGGGGGGGACATGACAGTTGGGAGGAAGGGGAGGAGGGGGGGACATGACAGTTGGGAGGAAGGGGAGGAGGGGGGGACATGACAGTTGGGAGGAAGGGGAGGAGGGGGGGACATGACAGTTGGGAGGAAGGGGAGGAGGGGGGACATGACAGTTGGGAGGAAGGGGAGGAGGGGGGGACATGATAGTTGGGAGGAAGGGGGGACATGACAGTTGGGAGAAAGGGGAGGAGGGGGGGACATGACAGTTGGGAGGAAGGGGGGACATGACAGTTGGGAGGAAGGGGGGACATGACAGTTGGGAGGAAGGGGAGGAGGAAGGGCATGACAGTTGGGAAGGGGAGGAGGGGGGGACATGACAGTTGGGGGGAAAGGGAGGAGGAAGGTCATGACAGTTGGGAGGAAGGGGAGGGGGGACATGACAGTTGGGAGGAAGGGGAGGGGGGAATTGACAGTTGGGAGGAAGGGGAGGGGGGAATTGACAGTTGGGAGGAAGGGGAGGGGGGAATTGACAGTTGGGAGGAAGGGGAGGGGGGAATTGACAGTTGAGGGAAGGGGAGGAGGGGGGACATGACAGTTGGGGGGAAAGGGAGGAGGAAGGGCATGACAGTTGGGAGGAAGGGGAGGGGGGACATGACAGTTGGGAGGAAGGGGAGGGGGGACATGACAGTTGGGAGGAAGGGGAGGGGGGACATGACAGTTGGGAGGAAGGGGAGGAGGGGGGACATGACAGTTGGGAGGAAGGGGAGGAGGGGGGGACATGACAGTTGGGAGGAAGGGGAGACATGACAGTTGGGAGGAAGGGGAGGAGGGGGGGACATGACAGTTGGGAGGAAGGGGGGACATGACAGTTGGGAGGAAGGGGGGACATGACAGTTGGGAGGAAGGGGGGACATGACAGTTGGGAGGAAGGGGGGACATGACAGTTGGGAGGAAGGGGAGGAAGGGGGGACATGACAGTTGGGAGGAAGGGGAGGAAGGGGGGACATGACAGTTGGGAGGAAGGGGAGGAGGGGGACATGACAGTTGGGGGAAGGGGACATGACAGTTGGGAGGAATGGGAGGAGGAGGGGACATGACAGTTGGAAGGGGAGGAGGGGGTGACATGACAGTTGGGAGGAAGGGGAGACATGACAGTTGGGAGGAAGGGGAGGAGGGGGGACATGACAGTTGGGAAGAAGGGGGGGACATGACAGTTGGGAGGAAGGGGAGGAGGGGGGACATGACAGTTGGGAGGAAGGGGAGGAGGGGGGGACATGACAGTTGGGAGGAAGGGGAGGAGGGGGGGACATGACAGTTGGGAGGAAGGGGAGGAGGGGGGACATGACAGTTGGGAGGAAGGGGAGGAGGGGGGGACATGACAGTTGGGAGGAAGGGGAGGAGGGGGGGACATGATAGTTGGGAGGAAGGGGGGACATGACAGTTGGGAGAAAGGGGAGGAGGGGGGGACATGACAGTTGGGAGGAAGGGGGGACATGACAGTTGGGAGGAAGGGGGGACATGACAGTTGGGAGGAAGGGGAGGAGGGGGGGACATGACAGTTGGGAGGAAGGGGAGGAGGGGGGACATGACAGGTGGGAGGAAGGGGAGGAGGGGGGGACATGACAGGTGGGAGGAAGGGGAGGAGGGGGGGACATGACAGGTGGGAGGAAGGGGAGGAGGGGGGGACATGACAGTTGGGAGGAAGGGGGGACATGACAGTTGGGAGGAAGGGGGGACATGACAGTTGGGAGGAAGGGGGGACATGACAGTTGGGAGGAAGGGGAGGAGGGGGGGACATGACAGTTGGGAGGAAGGGGAGGAGGGGGGACATGACAGGTGGGAGGAAGGGGAGGAGGGGGGGACATGACAGGTGGGAGGAAGGGGAGGAGGGGGGGACATGACAGGTGGGAGGAAGGGGGGGACATGACAGTTGGGAGGAAGGGGAGACATGACAGTTGGGAGGAAGGGGAGGAGGGGGGGACATGACAGGTGGGGGGAAGGGGAGAGGGAGGACATGACAGGTGGGGGGAAGGGGAGGAGGGGGAGGGACATGACAGTTGGGAGGAAGGGGGACATGACAGTTGGGAGGAGATGACAGTTGGGAGGAAGGGAAGGAGGGGGGGACATGACAGGTGGGAGGAAGGGGAGGAGGGGGGGACATGACAGGTGGGAGGAGATGACAGTTGGGAGGAAGGGAAGGAGGGGGGGACATGACAGTTCGGAGGAGATGACAGTTGGGAGGAAGGGGAGGAGGGGGGGACATGACAGTTGGGAGGAAGGAAGGAGGGGGGGACATGACAGTTGGGAGGAAGGGAAGGAGGGGGGGACATGACAGGTGGGAGGAGATGACAGTTGGGAGGAAGGGGAGGAGGGGGGACATGACAGTTGGGAGGAAGGGAAGGAGGGGGGGACATGACAGTTGGGAGGAAGGGAAGGAGGGGGGGACATGACAGTTGGGAGGAAGGGGAGGAGGGGGGGACATGACAGTTGGGAGGAGATGACAGTGGGGAGGAGGGGGGGACATGACAGTTGGGAGGAAGGGGAGGAGGTGGGGGACATGACAGTTGGGAGGAAGGGAAGGAGGGGGGGACATGACAGTTGGGAGGAAGGGAAGGAGGGGGGGGACATGACAGTTGGGAGGAAGGGAAGGAGGGGGGGACATGACAGGTGGGAGGAGATGACAGTTGGGAGGAAGGGCTAGGAGGGGGGGAATGACAGTTGGGAGGACATGACAGGTGGGAGGAGATGAAAGTTGGGAGGAAGGGGAGGAGGGGGGGGAGATGACAGTTGGGAGGAAGGGGAGGAGGGGGGGAGATGACAGTTGGGAGGAAGGGGAGGAGGGGGGACATGACAGTTGGGGGAAGGGAAGGAGGGGGGGACATGACAGTTGGGGGGAAGGGAAGGAGGGGGGGACATGACAGTTGGGGGGAAGGGGAGGAGGGGGGGACATGACAGTTGGGGGAAGGGGAGGAGGGGGGGACATGACAGTTGGGGGGAAGGGGAGGAGGGGGGGACATGACAGTTGGGGGGAAGGGGAGGAGGGGGGGACATGACAGTTCGGAGGAAGGGGAGGAGGGGGGGACATGATAGTGGGGAGGAGGGGGGGACATGACAGGTGGGAGGAGATGACAGTTGGGAGGAAGGGGAGGGGGGGACATGATAGTTGGGAGAAAGGGGAGGGGGGACATGATAGTTGGGAGAAAGGGGAGGGGGTTGGACATGACAGTTGGGAGGAAGGGGAGGAGGGGGGACATGACAGTTGGGAGGGAAGGGGAGGAGGGGGGGACATGACAGTGGGGGAGGAGGGGGACATGACAGTTGGGAGGGAAGGGGAGGAGGGGGGACATGACAGTTGGGAGGGAAGGGGAGGAGGGGGGGACATGATAGTGGGGAGGAGGGGGGGACATGATAGTGGGGAGGAGGGGGGGACATGACAGTTGGGAGGAAGGGGAGGAGGAGGGACATGACAGTTGGGAGGAGGGGGGACATGACAGTTGGGAGGAAGGGGAGGAGGGGGGGACATGACAGTTGGGAGGGAAGGGGAGGAGGGGGGACATGATAGTGGGGAGGAGGGGGGACATGACAGTTGGGAGGAGGGGGGACATGACAGTTGGGGGGAAGGGGAGGAGGGGGGGGACATGACAGTTGGGATGGAAGGGGAGGAGGGGGGGGACATGATAGTGGGGAGGAGGGGGGGACATGACAGTTGGGAGGAAGGGGAGGAGGGGGGACATGACAGTTGGGAGGAAGGGGAGGAGGGGGGGACATGACAGTTGGGAGGAAGGGGAGGGACATGACAGTTGGGAGGAAGGGGAGGAGGGACATGAAAGTTGGGAGGAAGGGGAGGAGGGACATGACAGTTGGGAGGAAGGGGAGGAGGGGGGGACATGACAGTTGGGAGGAAGGGAGGAGGGGGAGGGACATGACAGTTGGGAGGAAGGGGAGGAGATGACAGTTGGGGGGGAAGGGGAGGAGGGGGGACATGACAGTTGGGAGGAAGGGGAGGAGGGGGACATGACAGTTGGGAGGAAGGGGGACATGACAGTTGGGAGGAAGGGAAGGAGGGGGGGACATGACAGTTGGGAGGAAGGGGAGGAGGGGGGGGACATGACAGGTGGGAGGATGGGAAGGAGGGGGGACATGACAGTTGGGAGGAGATGACAGTTGGGAGGAAGGGGAGGAGGGGGGGGAGATGACAGTTGGGAGGAAGGGGAGGAGGGGGGGAGATGACAGTTGGGGGGGAAGGGGGACATGACAGTTGGGAGGAAGGGGACATGACAGTTGGGAGGAAGGGAAGGAGGGGGGGACATGACAGTTGGGAGGAAGGGAAGGAGGGGGGGACATGACAGGTGGGAGGAGATGACAGTTGAGAGGAAGGGCTAGGAGGGGGGAATGACAGTTGGGAGGACATGACAGGTGGGAGGAGATGAAAGTTGGGAGGAAGGGGAGGAGGGGGGGGAGATGACAGTTGGGAGGAAGGGAAGGAGGGGGGGAGATGACAGTTGGGAGGAAGGGGAGGAGGGGGGACATGACAGTTGGGGGAAGGGGAGGAGGGGGGGACATGACAGTTGGGGGGAAGGGAAGGAGGGGGGGAGATGACAGTTGGGGGGGAAGGGGGGAGATGACAGTTGGGAGGAGGGGGGGCATGACAGTTGGGAGGAGGGGGGACATGACAGTTGGGAGGAGGGGAGGAGGGGGGGACATGACAGTTGGGAGGAGGGGGGACATGACAGTTGGAAGGAAGGGGAGGAGGGGGGGACATGACAGTTGGGAGGAGGGGGGACATGACAGTTGGAAGGAAGGGGAGGATGGGGGGACATGACAGTTGGGAGGAAGGGGGACATGACAGTTGGAAGGAAGGGGAGGAGGGGGGACATGACAGTTGGGAGGAGGGGGGACATGACAGTTGGGGAGGGAAGGGGAGGAGGAGGGGGACATGACAGTTGGAAGGAAGGGGAGGAGGGGGGGACATGACAGTTGGGAGGAAGGGGAGGAGGGGGGGACATGACAGTTGGGAGGAAGGGGAGACATGATAGTTGGGAGAAAGGGGAGGAGGGGGGGACATGACAGTTGGGAGGAGGGGGGACATGATAGTTGGGAGAAAGGGGAGGAGGGGGGGACATGACAGTTGGGAGGGAAGGGGAGGAGGGGGGACATGACATTTGGGAGGAAGGGGAGGAGGGGGGACATGACAGTTGGGAGGAAGGGGAGGAGGGGGGACATGACAGTTGGGGGGAAGGGGAGGAGGGGGGGACATGACAGTTGGGAGGGAAGGGGAGGAGGGGGGGGGACATGATAGTGGGGAGGAGGGGGGGACATGACAGTTGGGAGGAAGGGGAGGAGGGGGGACATGACAGTTGGGGGGAAGGGGAGGAGGGGGGACATGACAGTTGGGAGGAAGGGGAGGAGGGGGGACATGACAGTTGGGAGGAAGGGGAGGAGGGGGGACATGACAGTTGGGGGGAAGGGGAGGAGGGGGGGACATGACAGTTGGGGGGAAGGGGAGGAGGGGGGGACATGACAGTTGGGAGGGAAGGGGAGGAGGGGGGGGACATGATAGTGGGGAGGAGGGGGGGACATGACAGTTGGGAGGAAGGGGAGGAGGGGGGGGACATGACAGTGGGGAGGAGGGGGGGACATGACAGTTGGGAGGGGAGGGGGGGGACATGACAGTTGGAAGGAAGGGAAGGAGGGGGGGACATGACAGTTGGGAGGATGGGAAGGAGGGGGGGACATGACAGTTGGGAGGAGATGACAGTTGGGAGGAAGGGGAGGAGGGGGGAGATGACAGTTGGGAGGAAGGGAAGGAGGGGGGGACATGACAGTTGGGAGGAAGGGACATGACAGTTGGGAGGAAGGGGGGGACATGACAGTTGGGAGGAAGGGAAGGAGGGGGGGACATGACAGTTGGGAGGAAGGGAAGGAGGGGGGGACATGACAGTTGGGAGGAAGGGAAGGAAGGGGGGACATGACAGGTGGGAGGAAGGGGAGGAGGGGGGGGGACATGACAGGTGGGAGGAAGGGGAGGAGGGGGGGGGACATGACAGTTGGGAGGAAGGGGAGGAGGGGGGGACATGACAGGTGGGAGGAGATGACAGTTGGGAGGAAGGGAAGGAGGGGGGGAGATGACAGTTGGGAGGAAGGGGGGGACATGACAGTTGGGAGGAAGGGAAGGAGGGGGGACATGACAGTTGGGAGGAAGGGGGGACATGACAGTTGGGAGGAAGGGAAGGAGGGGGGGACATGACAGGTGGGAGGAGATGACAGTTGGGAGGAAGGGCTAGGAGGGGGGGGAATGACAGTTGGGAGGACATGACAGGTGGGAGGAAGGGCTAGGAGGGGGGGGGAATGACAGTTGGGAGGACATGACAGGTGGGAGGAAGGGCTAGGAGGGGGGGAATGACAGTTGGGAGGACATGACAGGTGGGAGGAGATGAAAGTTGGGAGGAAGGGGAGGAGGGGGGGGAGATGACAGTTGGGAGGAAGGGGAGGAGGGGGGGACATGACAGTTGGGAGGAAGGGGAGGAGGGGGGGACATGACAGTTCGGAGGAAGGGGAGGAGGGGGGGAGATGACAGTTGGGGGAGATGACAGTTGGGAGGAGGGGGGGCATGACAGTTGGGAGGAGGGGGGGACATGACAGTTGGGAGGAAGGGGAGGAGGGGGGGACATGACAGTTGGGAGGAGGGGGGACATGACAGTTGGGAGGAGGGGGGACATGATAGTTGGGAGAAAGGGGAGGAGGGGGGGACATGACAGTTGGGAGGAGGGGGGACATGATAGTTGGGAGAAAGGGGAGGAGGGGGGGACATGATAGTGGGGAGGAGGGGGGACATGACAGTTGGGAGAAAGGGGAGGAGGGGGGGACATGACAGTTGGGAGGGAAGGGGAGGAGGGGGGGACATGACAGTTGGGAGGGAAGGGGAGGAGGGGGGGACATGACAGTTGGGAGGGAAGGGGAGGAGGTGGGGACATGACAGTTGGGAGGGAAGGGGAGGAGGGGGGGACATGACAGTTGGGAGGGAAGGGGAGGAGGGGGGGACATGACAGTTGGGAGGGAAGGGGAGGAGGGGGGGACATGACAGTTGGGAGGGAAGGGGAGGAGGGGGGGACATGACAGTTGGGAGGGAAGGGGAGGAGGGGGGACATGATAGTGGGGAGGAGGGGGGGGACATGACAGTTGGGAGGAAGGGGAGGAGGGGGGGACATGACAGTTGGGAGGAGGGGGAGGGACATGACAGTTGGGAGGAAGGGGAGGAGGGGGGGGACATGACAGTTGGGAGGAGGGGGGAGGGACATGACAGTTGGGAGGAAGGGGAGGAGGGGGGAGATGACAGTTGGGAGGAAGGGGGACATGACAGTTGGGAGGAAGGGAACGAGGGGGACATGACAGTTGGGAGGAAGGGGAGGAGGGGGGGACATGACAGGTGGGAGGAAGGGAAGGAGGGGGGGACATGACAGTTGGGAGGAGATGACAGTTGGGAGGAAGGGGAGGAGGGGGGGAGATGACAGTTGGGAGGAAGGGAAGGAGGGGGGGGACATGACAGTTGGGAGGAAGGGAAGGAGGGGGGGAGATGACAGTTGGGAGGAAGGGAAGGAGGGGGGGGACATGACAGGTGGGAGGAAGGGGGGGAGGGGGGGGACATGACAGTTGGGGGGAAGGGGAGGAGGGGGGGACATGACAGTTGGGGGGGAAGGGGAGGAAGGGGACATGACAGTTGGGAGGAAGGGGGACATGACAGTTGGGAGGAAGGGGAGGAGGGGGACATGACAGTTGGGAGGAAGGGAAGGAGGGGGGGACATGACAGTTGGGAGGAAGGGAAGGAGGGGGGGGCTTGACAGGGGTGAGGAGATGACAGTTGGGAGGAAGGGGAGGAAGGGGAGGAGGGGGGGACATGACAGTTGGGGGGAAGGGGAGGAAGGGGACATGACAGTTGGGAGGAAGGGAAGGAGGGGGGACATGACAGTTGGGAGGAAGGGAAGGAGGGGGGGGACATGACAGTTGGGAGGAAGGGAAGGAGGGGGGGACATGACAGTTGGGAGGAAGGGAAGGAGGGGGGGGGACATGACAGTTGGGAGGAAGGGAAGGAGGGGGGGGGACATGACAGTTGGGAGGAAGGGAAGGAGGGGGGACATGACAGTTGGGAGGAGATGACAGTTGGGAGGAAGGGGAGGAGGGGGGGAGATGACAGTTGGGAGGAAGGGAAGGAGGGGGGACATGACAGTTGGGAGGAAGGGAAGGAGGGGGGGACATGACAGTTGGGAGGAAGGGAAGGAGGGGGGGACATGACAGTTGAGGGGAAGGGGAGGAGGGGGGGGGACATGACAGTTGGGAGGAAGGGGAGGAGGGGGGGGGACATGACAGTTGGGAGGAAGGAGGAACATGACAGTTGGGAGGAAGGGGAGGAGGGGGGACATGACAGTTGAGGGGAAGGGGAGGAGGGGGGGACATGACAGTTGGGGGGAAGGGGAGGGGACATGACAGTTGGGGGGAAGGGGAGGGACATGACAGTTGGGGGGAAGGGGAGGGACATGACAGTTGGGGGGAAGGGGAGGAGGGGGGGGGACATGACAGTTGGGGGGAAGGGGAGACATGACAGTTGGGAGGAAGGGGAGGAGGGGGGACATGACAGTTGGGAGGAGGGGGAGGAGGGGGGACATGACAGTTGGGAGGAAGGGGAGGAGGGGGGACATGACAGTTGGGAGGAGGGGGGGACATGACAGTTGGGAGGAGGGGGAGGAGGGGGGACATGACAGTTGGGAGGAGGGGGGACATGACAGTTGGGGGGAGGGGGGGGACATGACAGTTGGGGGGAGGGGGGGACATGACAGTTCGGGGGGAGGGGGAGACATGACAGGTGGGAGGAAGGGGGGACATGACAGTTGGGAGGAAGGGGAGGAGGGGGGACATGACAGTTGGGAGGGAAGGGGAGGAGGGGGGGGACATGATAGTGGGGAGGAGGGGGGACATGACAGTTGGGAGGAGGGGGGACATGACAGTTGGGAGGAAGGGGAGGAGGGGGGACATGACAGTTTGACAGTTGGGAGGAGGGGGGACATGACAGTTGGGAGGAAGGGGAGGAGGGGGGACAATGACAGTTGGGCAGGAAGGGGAGGAGGGGGGACATGACAGTTGGGAGGGAAGGGGAGGAGGGGGGGACATGACAGTTGGGAGGGAGGGGAGAGGGGGGACATGACAGTTGGAGGAAGGGGGAGGAAGGGGGGGACATGACAGTTGGGGAGGAGGGGGAGGGACATGACAGTTGGGAGGAAGGGGAGGAGGGGGGAGATGACAGTTGGGGGGGAAGGGAGGAGGGGGGGACATGACAGTTGGGGGGGAAGGGGAGGAGGGGGGGACATGACAGTTGGGAGGAAGGGGAGGAGGGGGGGACATGACAGTTGGGAGGAAGGGAAGGAGGGGGGGACATGACAGTTGGGAGGAAGGGAAGGAGGGGGGGACATGACAGGTGGGGGGAAGGGGAGGAGGGGGGGGGACATGACAGTTGGGGGGAAGGGGAGGAAGGGGACATGACAGTTGGGAGGAAGGGGACATGACAGTTGGGAGGAAGGGGAGGAGGGGGGACATGACAGTGGGGAGGAGGGGGGGACATGACAGTTGGGAGGGAAGGGGAGGAGGGGCGGACATGACAGTTGGGAGGAGGGGGAGGGACATGACAGTTGGGAGGAGGGGGAGGGACATGACAGTTGGGAGGAAGGGGAGGAGGGGGGAGGGACATGACAGTTGGGAGGAAGGGGAGGAAGGGGGAGATGACAGTTGGGGGGAAGGGGAGGAGGGGGGACATGACAGTTGGAGGAAGGGAAGGAGGGGGGACATGACAGGTGGGAGGAAGGGGAGGAGGGGGGGGGGGCATGACAGTTGGGGGGAAGGGGAGGAGGGGGGACATGACAGTTGGGGGGGAGGGGAGGAAGGGGACATGACAGTTGGGAGGAAGGGAGACATGACAGTTGGGAGGAAGGGAAGGAGGGGGGGACATGACAGTTGGGAGGAAGGGGAGGAGGGGGGGACATGACAGGTGGAGGAAGGGGAGGAGGGGGGGACATGACAGTTGGGGGGAAGGGGAGGACATGACAGTTGGGGGGAAGGGGAGGAGGGGGGGACATGACAGTTGGGAGGAAGGGGGACATGACAGTTGGGAGGAAGGGGAGGAGGGGGACATCACAGTTGGGAGGAAGGGGAGGAGGGGGACATGACAGTTGGGAGGAAGGGGGACATGACAGTTGGGAGGAAGGGAAGGAGGGGGGGGGCTTGACAGGGGTGAGGAGATGACAGTTGGGAGGAAGGGGAGGAGGGGGGGAGATGACAGTTGGGAGGAAGGGAAGGAGGGGGGGAGATGACAGTTGGGAGGAAGGGAAGGAGGGGGGGACATGACAGTTGGGAGGAGGGGGGGACATGACAGGTGGGAGGATGGGAAGGAGGGGGGACATGACAGTTGGGAGGAGATGACAGTTGGGAGGAAGGGGAGGAGGGGGGGACATGACAGTTGGGGGGAAGGGGAGGAAGGGGGACATGACAGTTGGGAGGAAGGGGGACATGACAGTTGGGAGGAAGGGAAGGAGGGGGGACATGACAATTGGGAGGAAGGGAAGGAGGGGGGCTTGACAGGGGTGAGGAGATGACAGTTGGAGGAAGGGGAGGAGGGGGGAGATGACAGTTGGGAGGAAGGGAAGGAGGGGGGGAGATGACAGTTGGGAGGATGGGAAGGAGGGGGGGACATGACAGTTGGGAGGAGATGACAGTTGGGAGGAAGGGGAGGAGGGGGGGAGATGACAGTTGGGAGGAAGGGAAGGAGGGGGGACATGACAGTTGGGAGGAAGGGAAAGAGGGGGGGACATGACAGTTGGGAGGAAGGGAAGGAGGGGGGGACATGACAGTTGGGAGGAAGGGAAGGAGGGGGGGGGACATGACAGTTGAGGGGAAGGGGAGGAGGGGGGGACATGACAGTTGGGGGGAAGGGGAGGAGGGGGGGGGACATGACAGTTGGGGGGAAGGGGAGACATGACAGTTGGGAGGAGGGGATGAGGGGAGGAGGGGGGACATGACAGTTGGGAGGAAGGGGAGGAGGGGGGAACATGACAGTTGGGAGGAAGGGGAGGAGGGGGGACATGACAGTTGGGAGGAGGGGGAGGAGGGGGACATGACAGTTGGGAGGAAGGGGGACATGACAGTTGGGGGGAAGGGGAGGGACATGACAGTTGGGGGGAAGGGGAGGAGGGGGGGACATGACAGTTGGGGGGAAGGGGAGACATGACAGTTGGGAGGAAGGGGAGGAGGGGGGACATGACAGTTGGGAGGAGGGGGGACATGACAGTTGGGAGGAAGGGGAGGAGGGGGGACATGACAGTTGGGAGGAGGGGGGACATGACAGTTGGGAGGAGGGGGAGGAGGGGGACATGACAGTTGGGAGGGAAGGGGAGGAGGGGGGGACATGACAGTTGGGAGGAAGGGGAGGAGGGGGGGACATGACAGTTGGGAGGAGGGGGAGGGACATGACAGTTGGGAGGAAGGGGAGGAGGGGGGGGACATGACAGTTGGGAGGAAGGGAAGGAGGGGGGGACATGACAGTTGGGAGGAAGGGAAGGAGGGGGGGGACATGACAGGTGGGAGGAAGGGGAGGAGGGGGGGACATGACAGGTGGGAGGAAGGGGAGGAGGGGGGGACATGACAGTTGGGGGGAAGGGGAGGAGGGGGGAGATGATAGTTGGGGGGGAAGGGGAGGACATGACAGTTGGGAGGAAGGGGAGACATGACAGTTGGGGGGAAGGGGAGGAAGGGGACATGACAGTTGGGGGGAAGGGGAGGAAGGGGACATGACAGTTGGGAGGAAGGGGGACATGACAGTTGGGAGGAAGGGAAGGAGGGGGGGACATGACAGTTGGGAGGAAGGGAAGGAGGGGGGGCTTGACAGGGGTGAGGAGATGGCAGTTGGGAGGAAGGGGAGGAGGAGGGGAGGAGGGGGGGAGATGACAGTTGGGAGGAAGGGAAGGAGGGGGGGAGATGACAGTTGGGAGGAAGGGAAGGAGGGGGGGACATGACAGTGGGAGGAAGGGAAGGAGGGGGGACATGACAGTTGGGAGGATGGGAAGGAGGGGGGACATGACAGTTGGGAGGAGATGACAGTTGGGAGGAAGGGAAGGAGGGGGGGAGATGAAAGTTGGGAGGAAGGGAAGGAGGGGGGGACATGACAGTTGGGAGGAAGGGAAGGAGGGGGGGACATGACAGTTGGGAGGAAGGGAAGGAGGGGGGGACATGACAGTTGGGAGGAGGGGGAGGAGGGGGACATGACAGTTGGGAGGAAGGGGAGGAGGGGGGAACATGACAGTTGGGAGGAAGGGGAGGAGGGGGGAACATGACAGTTGGGAGGAAGGGGAGGAGGGGGAACATGACAGTTGGGAGGAAGGGGAGGAGGGGGGAACATGACAGTTGGGAGGAAGGGGAGGAGGGGGGAACATGACAGTTGGGAGGAGGGGGAGGAGGGGGGACATGACAGTTGGGAGGAGGGGGAGGAGGGGGGACATGACAGTTGGGAGGAGGGGGAGGAGGGGGGACATGACAGTTGGGAGGAAGGGGAGGAGGGGGGACATGACAGTTGGGAGGAGGGGGGACATGACAGTTGGGGGGAGGGGGGACATGACAGTTGGGAGGGAAGGGGAGGAGGGGGGGACATGATAGTGGGGAGGAGGGGGGGACATGACAGTTGGGAGGAAGGGGAGGAGGGGGGACATGACAGTTGGGAGGAGGGGGGACATGACAGTTGGGAGAAAGGGGGGGACATGACAGTTGGGAGGAAGGGGAGGAGGGGGGGACATGACAGTTGGGAGGAAGGGAAGGAGGGGGAGGGAAGGAGGGGGGGACATGACAGTTGAGGAAGGAGACAGAAGGGAAGGAGGGGGGACATGACAGTTGGAAGGAAGGGAAGGAGGGGGGACATGACAGTTGGGAGGAAGGGAAGGAGGGGGGGGACATGACAGTTGGGAGGATGGGAAGGAGGGGGGACATGACAGTTGGGAGGATGGGAAGGAGGGGGGACATGACAGTTGGGAGGAAGGGGAGGAGGGGGGAGATGACAGTTGGGAGGAAGGGAAGGAGGGGGGGACATGACAGTTGGGAGGAAGGGAAGGAGGGGGGGACATGACAGTTGGAGGAAAGGGAAGGGGGGGACATGACAGGTGGGAGGAGATGACAGTTGGGAGGAAGGGGAGGAGGGGGGGACATGACAGTTGGGAGGAAGGGGAGGAGATGACAGTTGGGAGGAAGGGAAGGAGGGGGGACATGACAGTTGGGAGGAGATGACAGTTGGGAGGAAGGGGAGGAGGGGGGGAGATGACAGTTGTGAGGAAGGGAAGGAGGGGGGGACATGACAGGTGGGAGGAGATGACAGTTGGGAGGAAGGGCTAGGAGGGGGGGAGATGACAGTTGGGAGGAAGGGGAGGAGGGGGGGGCATGACAGTTGGGAGGAAGGGGAGGAGGGGGGGAGATGACAGTTCGGAGGAAGGGGAGGAGGGGGGACATGACAGTTGGGAGGAGGGGGGACATGACAGTTGGGAGGAGGGGGAGGGACATGACAGTTGGGGGGAAGGGGGGGACATGACAGTTGGGAGGGAAGGGGAGGAGGGGGGGACATGACAGTTGGGAGGAGGGGGGACATGACAGTTGGGAGGAAGGGGGACATGACAGTTGGGAGGAGGGGGGACATGACAGTTGGGAGGAGGGGGGACATGACAGTTGGGAGGAAGGGGAGGAGGGGGGGACATGACAGTTGGGGGGAAGGGGAGGAGGGGGGGGACATGACAGTTGGGAGGAGGGGGACATGACAGTTGGGAGGAGGGGGGACATGACAGTTGGGAGGAGGGGGGGACATGACAGTTGGGAGGAGGGGGGGACATGACAGTTGGGAGGAGGGGGGGACATGACAGTTGGGAGGAGGGGGGGACATGACAGTTGGGAGGAGGGGGGGGACATGACAGTTGGGAGGAGGGGGGGGACATGACAGTTGGGAGGAGGGGGGGGACATGACAGTTGGGAGGAAGGGGAGGAGGGGGGGAAGGGGAGGAGGGGGGGACATGACAGTTGGGAGGAAGGGGAGGAGGGGGGGACATGACAGTTGGGAGGAAGGGGAGGAAGGGGGGAGGACATGACAGTTGGAAGGAAGGGGAGGAGGGGGGAAGGGGAGGAGGGACATGACAGTTGGGAGGAAGGGGAGGGACATGACAGTTGGGAGGAAGGGGAGGAGGGGGGGATATGACAGTTGGGAGGAGGGGGGGACAAGACAGTTGGGAGGAAGGGAAGGAGGGGGGGACATGACAGTTGGGAGGAGGGGGGGACATGACAGTTGGGAGGAGGGGGGGACATGACAGTTGGGAGGAGGGGGGGACATGACAGTTGGGAGGAGGGGGGGACATGACAGTTGGGAGGAGGGGGGGACATGACAGTTGGGAGGAGGGGGGGACATGACAGTTGGGAGGAGGGGGGGACATGACAGTTGGGAGGAGGGGGGGACATGACAGTTGGGAGGAGGGGGGGACATGACAGTTGGGAGGAGGGGGGGACATGACAGTTGGGAGGAGGGGGAGGAGGGGGGACATTACAGTTGGGAGGAAGGGGAGGAGGGGGGGACATGACAGTTGGGAGGAAGGGGAGGAGGGGGGGGCATGACAGTTGGGAGGAAGGTGAGGAGGGGACATGACAGTTGGGAGGAAGGGAAGGAGGGGGGGACATGACAGGTGGGAGGAGATGACAGTTGGGAGGAAGGGGAGGAGGGGGGACATGACAGTTGGGAGGAAGGAGAGGAGGGGGGGACATGACAGTTGGGAGGAAGGGGAGGAGGGGGGGACGACAGGTGTGGGAAGGGGAGGAGGGGGGGACGACAGGCGTGGGAAGGGAGGAGGGGGGACATGACAGTTGGGAGGAGGGAGGAGATGACAGGTGGGGGAAGGGGAGGAGGGGGACATGACAGTTGGGAGGAAGGGGAGGAGGGTGGGACATGACAGTTGGGAGGAAGAGGAGGAGGGGGGGACATGACAGTTGGGAGGAAGGGGAGGAGGGGGGGACATGACAGGTGGGAGGAAGGGGAGGAGGGGGGGGGACATGACAGGTGGAAGGGGAGGAGGGGGGGACATGACAGTTGGGAGGAAGGGGAGGAGGGGGAGGAAGGGGAGGAGGGGGAGGAAGGGGAGGAGGAGGAGATGACAGTTGGGAGGAAGGGGAGGAGGGGGGGACATGACAGTTGGGAGGAAGGGGAGGAGGGGGGGACATGACAGTTGGGAGGAAGGGGAGGAGGGGGGGACATGACAGTTGGGAGGAAGGGGAGAAGGGGGGGAGAAGACAGGTGGGAGGAAGGGGAGAAGGGGGGGAGAAGACAGGTGGGAGGAAGGGGAGGAGGGGGGACATGACAGTTGGGAGGACATGACAGTTGGGAGGAAGGGGAGGAGGGGGGGGAGGGGAGGAGGGAGGAGATGACAGTTGGGAGGAAGGGGAGGAAGGGGGGACATGACAGTTGGGAGGAAGGGGAGGAGGGGGGGACATGACAGTTGGGAGGAAGGGGAGGAGGGGGGGACATGACAGGTGGGGGAAGGGGAGGAGGGGGGACATGACAGTTGGGAGGAAGGGGAGGAGGGGGGGGAGATGACAGGTGGGGGAAGGGGAGGAGGGGGGGACATGACAGTTGGGAGGAAGGGGAGGAGGGGGGGAGATGACAGGTGGGGGAAGGGGAGGAGGGGGGACATGACAGTTGGGAGGAGGGGGGGACATGACAGTTGGGAGGAGGGGGGGACATGACAGTTGGGAGGAGGGGGGGACATGACAGTTGGGAGGAAGGGGATGAGAGGGGGAGATGACAGTTGGGAGGAAGGGGAGGAGGGGGGGACATGACAGGTGGGGGAAGGGGAGGAGGGGGGGACATGACAGGTGGGGGAAGGGGAGGAGAGGGGACATGACAGGTGGGGGAAGGGGAGGAGGGGGGGACATGATAGTTGGGAGGAAGGGGAGACATGACAGTTGGGAGGAGATGACAGTTGGGAGGAAGGGGAGGAGGGGGAGGAGGGGGGGACATGACAGTTGGGAGGAAGGGGAGGAGGGGGGGACATGACAGTTGGGAGGAAGGGAAGGAGGGGGGACATGACAGTTGGGAGGAAGGGAAGGAGGGGGGGACATGACAGTTGGGAGGAAGGGAAGGAGGGGGGGACATGACAGTTGGGAGGAAGGGAAGGAGGGGGGGACATGACAGTTGGGAGGAAGGGAAGGAGGGGGGGACATGACAGTTGGGAGGAAGGGAAGGAGGGGGGGGCTTGACAGGGGTGAGGAGATGACAGTTGGGAGGAAGGGGAGGAAGGGGAGGAGGGGGGAGATGACAGTTGGGAGGAAGGGGGGACATGACAGTTGGGAGGAAGGGAAGGAGGGGGGGACATGACAGTTGGGAGGAAGGGAAGGAGGGGGGACATGACAGTTGGGAGGAAGGGAAGGAGGGGGGGACATGACAGTTGGGAGGAAGGGAAGGAGGGGGGGACATGACAGTTGGGAGGAAGGGAAGGAGGGGGGGACATGACAGTTGGGAGGAAGGGAAGGAGGGGGGGACATGACAGTTGGGAGGAAGGGAAGGAGGGGGGGACATGACAGTTGGGAGGAAGGGAAGGAGGGGGGGACATGACAGTTGGGAGGAAGGGAAGGAGGGGGGAGATGACAGTTGGGAGGAAGGGAAGGAGGGGGGGACATGACAGTTGGGAGGAGATGACAGTTGGGAGGAAGGGGAGGAGGGGGGAAGATGACAGTTGGGAGGAAGGGAAGGAGGGGGGGGACATGACAGTTGGGAGGAAGGGGAGGAGGGGGGGGACATGACAGTTGGGGGGAAGGGGAGGAGGGGGGGGACATGACAGTTGGGAGGAAGGGGGAACATGACAGTTGGGAGGAAGGGGAGGAGGGGGGACATGACAGTTGGGAGGAAGGGGAGGAGGGGGGACATGACAGTTGGGAGGAGGAGGGGGGACATTACAGTTGGGAGGAAGGGGAGGAGGGGGGGACATGACAGTTGGGAGGAAGGGGAGGAGGGGGGGGCATGACAGTTGGGAGGAAGGTGAGGAGGGGACATGACAGTTGGGAGGAAGGGAAGGAGGGGGGACATGACAGGTGGGAGGAGATGACAGTTGGGAGGAAGGGAGGAGGGGGGACATGACAGTTGGGAGGAAGGGAGGAGGGGGGAATGCAGGTGGGGAGGGAGGAGGGGAGGAGGGGGGAGAGTGAAGGAGGAAGGAGAGGAGGGGGGGACATGACAGTTGGGAGGAAGGGGAGGAGGGGGGGACATGACAGTTGGGAGGAAGGGGAGGAGGGGGGGGACGACAGGTGTGGGAAGGGGAGGAGGGGGGGACGACAGGCGTGGGAAGGGGAGGAGGGGGGGACATGACAGTTGGGAGGAGGGAGGAGATGACAGGTGGGGGAAGGGGAGGAGGGGGGACATGACAGTTGGGAGGAAGGGGAGGAGGGTGGGACATGACAGTTGGGAGGAAGAGGAGGAGGGGGGGACATGACAGTTGGGAGGAAGGGGAGGAGGGGGGGACATGACAGGTGGGAGGAAGGGGAGGAGGGGGGGGGACATGACAGGTGGAAGGGGAGGAGGGGGGGACATGACAGTTGGGAGGAAGGGGAGGAGGGGGAGGAAGGGAGGAGGGGGAGGAAGGGGAGGAGGAGGAGATGACAGTTGGGAGGAAGGGGAGGAGGGGGGGACATGACAGTTGGGAGGAAGGGGAGGAGGGGGGGACATGACAGTTGGGAGGAAGGGGAGGAGGGGGGGAGATGACAGGTGGGGGAAGGGGAGGAGGGGGGACATGACAGTTGGGAGGAAGGGGAGGAGGGGGGGAGATGACAGGTGGGGGAAGGGGAGGAGGGGGGGACATGACAGTTGGGAGGAAGGGGAGGAGGGGGGGAGATGACAGGTGGGGGAAGGGGAGGAGGGGGGACATGACAGTTGGGAGGAGGGGGGGACATGACAGTTGGGAGGAGGGGGGGACATGACAGTTGGGAGGAAGGGGATGAGAGGGGGAGATGACAGTTGGGAGGAAGGGGAGGAGGGGGGGACATGACAGTTGGGAGGAAGGGGAGGAGGGGGGGACATGACAGTTGGGAGGAAGGGGAGGAGGGGGGGAGATGACAGGTGGGGGAAGGGGAGGAGGGGGGGACATGACAGTTGGGAGGAAGGGGAGGAGGGGGGGACATGACAGGTGGGGGAAGGGGAGGAGGGGGGACATGACAGTTGGGAGGAAGGGGAGGAGGGGGGGAGATGACAGGTGGGGGAAGGGGAGGAGGGGGGGACATGACAGTTGGGAGGAAGGGGAGGAGGGGGGGAGATGACAGGTGGGGGAAGGGGAGGAGGGGGGACATGACAGTTGGGAGGAGGGGGGGACATGACAGTTGGGAGGAAGGGGATGAGAGGGGGAGATGACAGTTGGGAGGAAGGGGAGGAAGGGGGGACATGACAGTTGGGAGGAAGGGGAGGAGGGGGGGACATGACAGTTGGGAGGAAGGGGAGGAGGGGGGGACATGACAGGTGGGGGAAGGGGAGGAGGGGGGACATGACAGTTGGGAGGAAGGGGAGGAGGGGGGGAGATGACAGGTGGGGGAAGGGGAGGAGGGGGGGACATGACAGTTGGGAGGAAGGGGAGGAGGGGGGGAGATGACAGGTGGGGGAAGGGGAGGAGGGGGGACATGACAGTTGGGAGGAGGGGGGGACATGACAGTTGGGAGGAGGGGGGGACATGACAGTTGGGAGGAAGGGGATGAGAGGGGGAGATGACAGTTGGGAGGAAGGGGAGGAGGGGGGGACATGACAGGTGGGGGAAGGGGAGGAGGGGGGGACATGACAGGTGGGGGAAGGGGAGGAGAGGGGACATGACAGGTGGGGGAAGGGGAGGAGGGGGGGACATGACAGTTGGGAGGAAGGGGAGACATGACAGTTGGGAGGAGATGACAGTTGGGAGGAAGGGGAGGAGGGGGAGGAGGGGGGGACATGACAGTTGGGAGGAAGGGGAGGAGGGGGGGACATGACAGTTGGGAGGAAGGGAAGGAGGGGGGACATGACAGTTGGGAGGAAGGGAAGGAGGGGGGGACATGACAGTTGGGAGGAAGGGAAGGAGGGGGGGACATGACAGTTGGGAGGAAGGGAAGGAGGGGGGGGCTTGACAGGGGTGAGGAGATGACAGTTGGGAGGAAGGGGAGGAAGGGGAGGAGGGGGGAGATGACAGTTGGGAGGAAGGGGGGACATGACAGTTGGGAGGAAGGGAAGGAGGGGGGGACATGACAGTTGGGAGGAAGGGAAGGAGGGGGGGACATGACAGTTGGGAGGAAGGGAAGGAGGGGGGGACATGACAGTTGGGAAGAAGGGAAGGAGGGGGGGACATGACAGTTGGGAGGAAGGGAAGGAGGGGGGGACATGACAGTTGGGAGGAAGGGAAGGAGGGGGGGACATGACAGTTGGGAGGAAGGGAAGGAGGGGGGGACATGACAGTTGGGAGGAAGGAAGGAGGGGGGGACATGACAGTTGGGAGGAAGGGAAGGAGGGGGGGACATGACAGTTGGGAGGAAGGGAAGGAGGGGGGGACATGACAGTTGGGAGGAAGGGAAGGAGGGGGGGACATGACAGTTGGGAGGAGATGACAGTTGGGAGGAAGGGGGAGGAGGGGGGAAGATGACAGTTGGGAGGAAGGGAAGGAGGGGGGGACATGACAGTTGGGAGGAAGGGGAGGAGGGGGACATGACAGTTGGGAGGAGGGGGGACATGACAGTTGGGAGGAGGGGGGGACATGACAGTTGGGAGGAGGGGGGGACATGACAGTTGGGAGGAGGGGGGGACATGACAGTTGGGAGGAGGGGGGGACATGACAGTTGGGAGGAGGGGGGGACATGACAGTTGGGAGGAGGGGGGGGACATGACAGTTGGGAGGAGGGGGGGACATGACAGTTGGGAGGAGGGGGGGACATGACAGTTGGGAGGAGGGGGGGGACATGACAGTTGGGAGGAGGGGGGGACATGACAGTTGGGAGGAGGGGGGGACATGACAGTTGGGAGGAGGGGGGACATGACAGTTGGGGGGAGGGGGGGCATGACAGTTGGGGGGAGGGGGGGACATGACAGTTGGGGGGAGGGGGGGACATGACAGGTGGGAGGAAGGGGGGACATGACAGTTGGGAGGAAGGGGAGGAGGGGGGACATGACAGTTGGGAGGGAAGGGCAGGAGGGGGGACATGATAGTGGGGAGGAGGGGGGACATGACAGTTGGGAGGAGGGGGGACATGACAGTTGGGAGGAAGGGGAGGAGGGGGGGACATGACAGTTGGGAGGAGGGGGGGACATAACAGTTGGGAGGGAAGGGGAGGAGGGGGGGACATGACAGTTGGGAGGAGGGGGGACATGACAGTTGGGAGGAAGGGGAGGAGGGGGGACATGACAGTTGGGAGGAGGGGGAGGGACATGACAGTTGGGAGGAAGGGGAGGAGGGGGAGGGACATGACAGTTGGGAGGAAGGGGAGGAGGGGGGAGATGACAGTTGGGGGGGAAGGGGAGGAGGGGGGACATGACAGTTGGGGGGGAAGGGGAGGAGGGGGGGACATGACAGTTGGGAGGAAGGGAAGGAGGGGGACATTACAGTTGGGAGGAAGGGAAGGAGGGGGGGACATGACAGTTGGGAGGAAGGGAAGGAGGGGGGGACATGACAGTTGGGAGGAAGGGAAGGAGGGGGGGACATGACAGTTGGGAGGAAGGGAAGGAGGGGGGGACATGACAGTTGGGAGGAAGGGAAGGAGGGGGGGACATGACAGTTGGGAGGAAGGGAAGGAGGGGGGGACATGACAGTTGGGAGGAAGGGGAGGAGGGGGGGGACATGACAGTTGGGGGGAAGGGGAGGAGGGGGGGACATGACAGTTGGGGGGAAGGGGAGGAGGGGGGGACATGACAGTTGGGAGGAAGGGGGGAACATGACAGTTGGGAGGAAGGGGAGGAGGGGGGACATGACAGTTGGGAGGAAGGGGGGGACATGACAGTTGGGAGGAGGGGGGGACATGACAGTTGGGAGGAGGGGGGGACATGACAGTTGGGAGGAGGGGGGGACATGACAGTTGGGGGGAGGGGGGCATGACAGTTGGGGGGAGGGGGGCATGACAGGTGGGAGGAAGGGGGGACATGACAGTTGGGAGGAAGGGGAGGAGGGGGGACATGACAGTTGGGAGGGAAGGGGAGGAGGGGGGACATGACAGTTGGGAGGGAAGGGGAGGAGGGGGGACATGACAGTGGGGAGGAGGGGGGACATGACAGTTGGGAGGAGGGGGGGACATGACAGTTGGGAGGAGGGGGGGACATGACAGTTGGGGGGAAGGGGAGGAGGGGGGAGATGACAGTTGGGGGGGAAGGGGAGGAGGGGGGGACATGACAGTTGGGAGAAAGGGGAGGAGGGGGGGACATGACAGTTGGGAGGAAGGGAAGGAGGGGGGGACATGACAGTTGGGAGGAAGGGAAGGAGGGGGGGACATGACAGTTGGGAGGAAGGGGAGGAGGGGGGGACATGACAGTTGGGGGGAAGGGGGACATGACAGTTGGGGGGAAGGGGGACATGACAGTTGGGGGGAAGGGGGACATGACAGTTGGGAGGAAGGGGAGGAGGGGGGGACATGACAGGTGGGAGGATGGGAAGGAGGGGGGGGACATGACAGTTGGGAGGAGATGACAGTTGGGAGGAAGGGGAGGAGATGACAGTTGGGAGGAAGGGGAGGAGGGGGGGAGATGACAGTTGGGAGGAACGGAAGGAGGGGGGGACATGACAGTTGGGAGGAACGGAACGGAAGGAGGGGGGGACATGACAGTTGGGAGGAAGGGAAGGAGGGGGGGACATGACAGTTGGGAGGAACATGACAGTTGGGAGGAAGGGGAGGAGGGGGGGAGATGACAGTTGGGGGGAAGGGGAGGAGGGGGGAGATGATAGTTGGGGGGGAAGGGGAGGACATGACAGTTGGGAGGAAGGGGAGGAGGGGGGGACATGACAGTTGGGAGGAACATGACAGTTGGGAGGAAGGGGAGGAGGGGGGGAGATGACAGTTGGGGGGAAGGGGAGGAGGGGGGAGATGATAGTTGGGGGGGAAGGGGAGGACATGACAGTTGGGAGGAAGGGGAGGAGGGGGGGACATGACAGTTGGGGGGAAGGGGAGGAAGGGGACATGACAGTTGGGAGGAAGGGAAGGAGGGGGGGGCTTGACAGGGGTGAGGAGATGACAGTTGGGAGGAAGGGGAGACATGACAGGTGGGAGGAAGGGTGGACATGACAGTTGGGAGGAAGGGGAGAAGGGGGGACATGACAGTTGGGAGGGAAGGGGAGACATGATAGTGGGGAGTAGGGGGGGACATGACAGTTGGGAGGAAGGGAAGGAGGGGGGGACATGACAGTTGGGAGGAAGGGAAGGAGGGGGGGACATGACAGTTGGGAGGAGATGACAGTTGGGAGGAAGGGGAGGAGGGGGGGAGATGACAGTTGGGAGGAAGGGAAGGAGGGGGGGACATGACAGTTGGGAGGAAGGGAAGGAGGGGGGGGACATGACAGTTGGGAGGAAGGGAAGGAGGGGGGGACATGACAGTTGAGGGGAAGGGGGGAGGGGGGGACATGACAGTTGGGAGGAAGGGGAGGAGTGGGGAACATGACAGTTGGGAGGAGGGGGAGGAGGGGGGACATGACAGTTGGGAGGAGGGGGAGGAGGGGGGACATGACAGTTGGGAGGAGGGGGGGACATGACAGTTGGGAGGAGGGGGGACATGACAGTTGGGAGGAGGGGGGACATGACAGTTGGGGGGAGGGGGGACATGACAGTTGGGGGGAGGGGGGACATGACAGTTGGGGGGAGGTGGGGACATGACAGTTGGGGGGAAGGGGAGACATGACAGGTGGGAGGAAGGGGGGACATGACAGGTGGGAGGAAGGGGAGGAGGGGACATGACAGTGGGGGGGAGGAGGGGACATGACAGTGGGGAGGAGGGGGGGACATGACAGTTGGGAGGAGGGGGAGGAGGGGGGACATGACAGTTGGGAGGAGGGGGGACATGACAGTTGGGAGGAGGGGGGACATGACAGTTGGGAGAAAGGGGGGGACATGACAGTTGGGAGGAAGGGGAGGAGGGGGGGACATGACAGTTGGGAGGAAGGGAAGGAGGGGGGGGACATGACAGGTGGGGGGAAGGGAAGGAGGGGGGGACATGACAGGTGGGAGGAGATGACAGTTGGGAGGAAGGGGAGGAGGGGGGGGAGAAGGGAAGGAGGGGGGGACATGACAGTTGGAAGGAAGGGAAGGAGGGGGGACATGACAGTTGGGAGGAAGGGAAGGAGGGGGGGACATGACAGTTGGGAGGATGGGAAGGAGGGGGGGACATGACAGTTGGGAGGAAGGGGAGGAGGGGGGAGATGACAGTTGGGAGGAAGGGAAGGAGGGGGGGACATGACAGTTGGGAGGAAGGGAAGGAGGGGGGGACATGACAGTTGGGAGGAAAGGGAAGGGGGGGACATGACAGGTGGGAGGAAGGGGAGATGACAGTTGGGAGGAAGGGGAGGAGGGGGGGGACATGACAGTTGGGGGGAAGGGAAGGAGGGGGGGACATGACAGGTGGGAGGAAGGGGAGGAGGGGGGACATGACAGTTGGGAGGAAGGGAAGGAGGGGGGGACATGACAGGTGGGAGGAAGGGAAGGAGGGGGGGACATGACAGGTGGGGGGAAGGGAAGGAGGGGGGAACATGACAGGTGGGAGGAGATGACAGTTGGAGGAAGGGGAGGAGGGGGGGGAGAAGGGAAGGAGGGGGGGACATGACAGTTGGAAGGAAGGGAAGGAGGGGGGACATGACAGGTGGGAGGAGATGACAGTTGGGAGGAAGGGGAGGAGGGGGGGACATGACAGTTGGGAGGAAGGGGAGGAGGGGGGGACATGACAGTTGGGAGGAAGGGAAGGAGGGGGGACATGACAGTTGGGAGGAAGGGAAGGAGGGGGCACATGACAGTTGGGAGGAAGGGAAGGAGGGGGACATGACAGGTGGGAGGAGGGGGGACATGACAGTTGGGAGGAGGGGGGGAGATGACAGTTGGGAGGAGGGGGGGAGATGACAGTTGGGAGGAGGGGGGGGAGATGACAGTTGGGAGGAGGGGGAGGAGGGGGGAAGATGACAGTTGGGAGGAAGGGAAGGAGGGGGGGACATGACAGTTGGGAGGAAGGGCTAGGAGGGGGGGAGATGACAGTTGGGAGGAAGGGCTAGGAGGGGGGGAGATGAAAGTAGGGAGGAAGGGGAGGAGGGGGGGAGATGACAGTTGGGAGGAAGGGGAGGAGGGGGGACATGACAGTTGGGAGGAAGGGGAGGAGGGGGGACATGACAGTTGGGGGAAGGGGAGGAGGGGGGGACATGACAGTTGGGAGGAAGGGGAGGAGGGGGGGACATGACAGATGGGAGGAAGGGGAGGAGGGGGGAGGGGGGGACATGACAGTTGGGAGGAAGGGGAGGGACATGACAGTTGGGAGGAAGGGGAGGAGGGGGGGAGATGACAGTTGGGGGGGAGGGGAGGAGGGGGGGACATGACAGTTGGGAGGAAGGGGGGGACATGACAGTGGGGAGGAGGGGGGGACATGACAGTTGGGAGGAAGGGGAGGAGGGGGGGAAGGGGAGGAGGGGGGGACATGACAGTTGGGAGGAAGGGGAGGAAGGGGAGGAAGGGGGGACATGACAGGTGGGAGGACATGACAGTTGGAAGGAAGGGGAGGAGGGGGGAAGGGGAGGAGGGAGGAGATGACAGTTGGGAGGAAGGGGAGGAGGGGGAGGGACATGACAGTTGGGAGGAAGGGGAGGAGGGGGGGACATGACAGGTGGGGGGAAGGGAAGGAGGGGGGGGACATGACAGGTGGGAGGAGATGACAGTTGGGAGGAAGGGGAGGAGGGGGGGGAGAAGGGAAGGAGGGGGGGACATGACAGTTGGAAGGAAGGGAAGGAGGGGGGACATGACAGTTGGGAGGAAGGGAAGGAGGGGGGGACATGACAGTTGGGAGGATGGGAAGGAGGGGGGGACATGACAGTTGGGAGGAAGGGGAGGAGGGGGGAGATGACAGTTGGGAGGAAGGGAAGGAGGGGGGGACATGACAGTTGGGAGGAAGGGAAGGAGGGGGGGACATGACAGTTGGGAGGAAAGGGAAGGGGGGGACATGACAGGTGGGAGGAAGGGGAGATGACAGTTGGGAGGAAGGGGAGGAGGGGGGGGACATGACAGTTGGGGGGAAGGGAAGGAGGGGGGGACATGACAGGTGGGAGGAAGGGGAGGAGGGGGGACATGACAGTTGGGAGGAAGGGAAGGAGGGGGGGACATGACAGGTGGGAGGAAGGGAAGGAGGGGGGGACATGACAGGTGGGGGGAAGGGAAGGAGGGGGGAACATGACAGGTGGGAGGAGATGACAGTTGGAGGAAGGGGAGGAGGGGGGGGAGAAGGGAAGGAGGGGGGGGACATGACAGTTGGAAGGAAGGGAAGGAGGGGGGACATGACAGGTGGGAGGAGATGACAGTTGGGAGGAAGGGGAGGAGGGGGGGACATGACAGTTGGGAGGAAGGGGAGGAGGGGGGGACATGACAGTTGGGAGGAAGGGAAGGAGGGGGGGACATGACAGTTGGGAGGAAGGGAAGGAGGGGGGACATGACAGTTGGGAGGAAGGGAAGGAGGGGGGACATGACAGGTGGGAGGAGGGGGGACATGACAGTTGGGAGGAGGGGGGGAGATGACAGTTGGGAGGAGGGGGGGAGATGACAGTTGGGAGGAGGGGGGGAGATGACAGTTGGGAGGAGGGGGAGGAGGGGGGAAGATGACAGTTGGGAGGAAGGGAAGGAGGGGGGGACATGACAGTTGGGAGGAAGGGCTAGGAGGGGGGGAGATGACAGTTGGGAGGAAGGGCTAGGAGGGGGGGAGATGAAAGTAGGGAGGAAGGGGAGGAGGGGGGGAGATGACAGTTGGGAGGAAGGGGAGGAGGGGGGACATGACAGTTGGGAGGAAGGGGAGGAGGGGGGACATGACAGTTGGGGGAAGGGGAGGAGGGGGGGGACATGACAGTTGGGAGGAAGGGGAGGAGGGGGGGACATGACAGATGGGAGGAAGGGGAGGAGGGGGGAGGGGGGGACATGACAGTTGGGAGGAAGGGGAGGGACATGACAGTTGGGAGGAAGGGGAGGAGGGGGGGAGATGACAGTTGGGGGGGAGGGGAGGAGGGGGGGACATGACAGTTGGGAGGAAGGGGGGGACATGACAGTGGGGAGGAGGGGGGGACATGACAGTTGGGAGGAAGGGGAGGAGGGGGGGAAGGGGAGGAGGGGGGGACATGACAGTTGGGAGGAAGGGGAGGAAGGGGAGGAAGGGGGGACATGACAGGTGGGAGGACATGACAGTTGGAAGGAAGGGGAGGAGGGGGGAAGGGGAGGAGGGAGGAGATGACAGTTGGGAGGAAGGGGAGGAGGGGGAGGGACATGACAGTTGGGAGGAAGGGGAGGAGGGGGGGACAAGACAGTTGGGAGGAGGGGGGGGACATGACAGTTGGGAGGAAGGGAAGGAGGGGGGGACATGACAGTTGGGAGGAAGGGAAGGAGGGGGGGGACATGACAGTTGGGAGAAAGGGGAGGAGGGGGGGACATGACAGTTGGGAGAAAGGGGAGGAGGGGGGGACATGACAGTTGGGAGAAAGGGGAGGAGGGGGGGACATGACAGTTGGGAGAAAGGGGAGGAGGGGGGGACATGACAGTTGGGAGGAAGGGGAGGAGGGGGGGGCATGACAGTTGGGAGGAAGGGGAGGAGGGGGGGCATGACAGTTGGGAGGAAGGGGAGGAGGGGGGGGACATGACAGTTGGGAGGAAGGGGAGGACCGGGGGACATGACAGTTGGGAGGAAGGGGAGGAGGGGGGGCCATGACAGTTGGGAGGAAGGGGAGGAGGGGGGGCCATGACAGTTGGGAGGAAGGGGAGGAGGGGGGGCATGACAGTTGGGAGGAAGGGGAGGAGGGGGGGCATGACAGTTGGGAGGAAGGGGAGGAGGGGGGGACATGACAGTTGGGAGGAAGGGGAGGAGGGGACATGACAGTTGGGAGGAAGGGGAGGAGGGGACATGACAGTTGGGAGGAAGGGGAGGAGGGGGGGGAGGGGAGGGGAGGAGGGAGGAGATGACAGTTGGGAGGAAGGGGAGGAAGGGGGGACATGATAGTTGGGAGGAAGGGGAGGAAGGGGGGGACATGACAGTTGGGGGGAAGGGGGAGGACGGGGGAGATGACAGTTGGGGGGAAGGGGAGGAGGGGGGGACATGACAGTTGGGAGGAAGGGGAGGAGGGGGGGAGATGACAGGTGGGGGAAGGGGAGGAGGGGGGGACATGACAGTTGGGAGGAAGGGGAGGAGGGGGGACATGACAGTTGGGAGGAAGGGGAGGAGGGGGGACATGACAGTTGGGAGGAAGGGGGGGAGGAAGGGGAGGAGGGGGGGGAGATGACAGTTGGGAGGAAGGGGAGGAGGGGGGGAGATGACAGGTGGGGGAAGGGGAGGAGGGGGGGACATGACAGTTGGGAGGAAGGGGAGGAGGGGGGGAGATGACAGGTGGGGGAAGGGGAGGAAGGGGGGACATGACAGTTGGGAGGAGGGGGGACATGGCAGTTGGGAGGAGGGGGGACATGACAGTTGGGAGCAGGGGGGACATGACAGTTGGGAGGAGGGGGGACATGACAGTTGGGAGGAGGGGGGGACATGACAGTTGGGAGGAAGGGGAGGAGGGGGGGACATGACAGTTGGGAGGAAGGGGAGGAGGGGGGGGACATGACAGGTGGGGGAAGGGGAGGAGGGGGGAGATGAAAGGTAGGGGAAGGGGAGGAGGGGGGGACATGACAGTTGGGGGAAGGGGAGGAGGGGGGGGACATGACAGTTGGGAGGAAGGGGAGGAGGGGGGACATGACAGTTGGGAGGAAGGGGAGGAGGGGGGGGACATGACAGTTGGGAGAAAGGGGAGGAGGGGGGGACATGACAGTTGGGAGAAAGGGGAGGAGGGGGGGGACATGACAGTTGGGAGAAAGGGGAGGAGGGGGGGACATGACAGTTGGGAGGAAGGGGAGGAGGGGGGGGCATGACAGTTGGGAGGAAGGGGAGGAGGGGGGGCATGACAGTTGGGAGGAAGGGGAGGAGGGGGGGGGACATGACAGTTGGGAGGAAGGGGAGGACCGGGGGACATGACAGTTGGGAGGAAGGGGAGGAGGGGGGGCCATGACAGTTGGGAGGAAGGGGAGGAGGGGGGGCCATGACAGTTGGGAGGAAGGGGAGGAGGGGGGGCATGACAGTTGGGAGGAAGGGGAGGAGGGGGGGCATGACAGTTGGGAGGAAGGGGAGGAGGGGGGGACATGACAGTTGGGAGGAAGGGGAGGAGGGGACATGACAGTTGGGAGGAAGGGGAGGAGGGGACATGACAGTTGGGAGGAAGGGGAGGAGGGGGGGGAGGGGAGGGGAGGAGGAGGAGATGACAGTTGGGAGGAAGGGGAGGAAGGGGGGACATGATAGTTGGGAGGAAGGGGAGGAAGGGGGGACATGACAGTTGGGGGGAAGGGGAGGACGGGGGAGATGACAGTTGGGGGGAAGGGGAGGAGGGGGGGACATGACAGTTGGGAGGAAGGGGAGGAGGGGGGGACATGACAGTTGGGAGGAAGGGGAGGAGGGGGGGGACATGACAGTTGGGAGGAAGGGGAGGAGGGGGGACATGACAGTTGGGAGGAAGGGGAGGAGGGGGGACATGACAGTTGGGAGGAAGGGGGGGAGGAAGGGGAGGAGGGGGGGAGATGACAGTTGGGAGGAAGGGGAGGAGGGGGGGAGATGACAGGTGGGGGAAGGGGAGGAGGGGGGGACATGACAGTTGGGAGGAAGGGGAGGAGGGGGGAGATGACAGGTGGGGGAAGGGGAGGAAGGGGGGACATGACAGTTGGGAGGAGGGGGGACATGACAGTTGGGAGGAGGGGGGGACATGGCAGTTGGGAGGAGGGGGGACATGACAGTTGGGAGGAGGGGGGGACATGACAGTTGGGAGGAGGGGGGACATGACAGTTGGGAGGAAGGGGAGGAGGGGGGGACATGACAGTTGGGAGGAAGGGGAGGAGGGGGGGACATGACAGGTGGGGGAAGGGGAGGAGGGGGGAGATGAAAGGTAGGGGAAGGGGAGGAGGGGGGGACATGACAGTTGGGGGAAGGGGAGGAGGGGGGGACATGACAGTTGGGAGGAAGGGGAGGAGGGGGGACATGACAGTTGGGAGGAAGGGGAGGAGGGGGGGACATGACAGTTGGGAGGAAGGGGAGGATGGGGGAGATGATAGGTGGGGGGAAGGGGAGGAGGGGGGGAGATGACAGTAGGGAGGAAGGGAAGGAGGGGGGACATGACAGTTGGGAGGAAGGGAAGGAGGGGGGGACATGACAGTTGGGAGGAAGGGAAGGAGGGGGGACATGACAGTTGGGAGGAAGGGGAGGAGGGGGGACATGACGACAGTTGGGAGGAAGGGGAGGAGGGGGGACATGACAGTTGGGAGGAGATGACAGTTGGGGGGACATGACAGTTGGGAGGAAGGGAAGGAGGGGGGGACATGACAGTTGGGAGGAAGGGAAGGAGGGGGGACATGACAGTTGGGAGGAAGGGAAGGAGGGGGGGACATGACAGTTGGGAGGAAGGGAAGGAGGGGGGACATGACAGTTGGGAGGAAGGGGAGGAGGGGGGACATGACGACAGTTGGGAGGAAGGGGAGGAGGGGGGACATGACAGTTGGGAGGAGATGACAGTTGGGGGGACATGACAGTTGGGAGGAAGGGAAGGAGGGGGGGACATGACAGTTGGGAGGAAGGGAAGGAGGGGGGACATGACAGTTGGGAGGAAGGGAAGGAGGGGGGACATGACAGTTGGGAGGAAGGGAAGGAGGGGGGACATGACGACAGTTGGGAGGAAGGGGAGGAGGGGGGACATGACAGTTGGGAGGAGATGACAGTTGGGGGGACATGACAGTTGGGAGGAAGGGAAGGAGGGGGGACATGACAGTTGGGAGGAAGGGAAGGAGGGGGGGACATGACAGTTGGGAGGAGATGACAGTCGGGAGGAAGGGGAGGAGGGGGGGACATGACAGTCGGGAGGAAGGGGAGGAGGGGGGGACATGACAGTCGGGAGGAAGGGGAGGAGGGGGGGACATGACAGTCGGGAGGAAGGGACAGGAGGGAGGGGGACATGACAGTCGGGAGGAAGGGGAGGAGTGGGGGGACATGACAGTCGGGAGGAAGGGGAGGAGGGGGGACATGACAGTCGGGAGGAAGGGGAGGAGGGGGGACATGACAGTCGGAGAAGGGGAGGAGGGGGGGACATGACAGTCGGGAGGAAGGGGAGGAGGGGGGGACATGACAGTCGGGAGGAAGGGGAGGAGGGGGGGACATGACAGTCGGGAGGAAGGGGAGGAGGGGGGGACATGACAGTCGGGAGGAAGGGAGGAGGGGGGGGACATGACAGTCGGGAGGAAGGGGAGGAGGGGGGGACATGACAGTCGGGAGGAAGGGGAGGAGGGGGGGACATGACAGTCGGGAGGAAGGGGAGGAGGGGGGGACATGACAGTCGGGAGGAAGGGGAGGAGGGGGGGACATGACAGTCGGGAGGAAGGGGAGGAGGGGGGGACATGACAGTCGGGAGGAAGGGGAGGAGGGGGGGACATGACAGTCGGGAGGAAGGGGAGGAGGGGGGGACATGACAGTCGGGAGGAAGGGGAGGAGGGGGGGACATGACAGTCGGGAGGAAGGGGAGGAGGGGGGGACATGACAGTCGGGAGGAAGGGGAGGAGGGGGGACATGACAGTCGGGAGGAAGGGGAGGAGGGGGGGACATGACAGGTCGGGAGGAAGGGGAGGAGGGGGGGACATGACAGTCGGGAGGAAGGGGAGGAGGGGGGGACATGACAGTTGGAGGAAGGGGAGGAGGGGGGGGACATGACAGTTGGGAGGAGATGACAGTTGGGGGGACATGACAGTTGGGAGGAAGGGGAGGAGGGGGGACATGACAGTTGGGAGGAGATGACAGTGGGAGGAGATGACAGTTGGGAGGAGGGGGGGACATGACAGTTGGGAGGAAGGGAAGGAGGGGGGGACATGACAGTTGGGAGGAAGGGGAGGAGGGGGGGACATGACAGTTGGGAGGAAGGGAAGGAGGGGGGGAGATGACAGGTGGGGGAAGGGAAGGAGGGGGGGACATGACAGTTGGGGGGGAGGGGGGGATGACAGTTGGGGGGAGGAGGGAGGAGATGACAGTTGGGGGGAGATGACAGTTGGGAGGAGGGGGAGGAGGGGGGGACATGACAGTTGGGAGGAAGGGAAGGAGGGGGGACATGACAGTTGGGAGGAAGGGAAGGAGGGGGGACATGACAGTTGGGAGGAAGGAAGGAGGGGGGACATGACAGTTGGGAGGAAGGGGAGGAGGGGGGACATGACAGTTGGGAGGAAGGGGAGGAGGGGGGGAAATGACAGTTGGGAGGAAGGGGAGGAGGGGGGACATGACAGTTGGGAGGAAGGGGGGGAGGAAGGGGAGGAGGGGGGGAGATGGACAGTTGAGAGGAAGGGGAGGAGGGGGGAGATGACAGGTGGGAGGAAGGGGAGGAGGGGGGGAGATGACAGGTGGGAGGAAGGGGAGGAGGGGGGAGATGACAGGTGGGGGAAGGGAAGGAGGGGGGGACATGACAGTTGGGGGGAGATGACAGTTGGGGGAGGGGGGGAGGAGGGAGGAGATGACAGTTGGGAGGAGGGGGGGAGGAGGGGGGGAGATGACAGGTGGGGGAAGGGAAGGAGGGGGGGGACATGACAGTTGGGGGGGATGACAGTTGGGAGGAGGGGGGAGGAGGGGGGAGGGGGGAGGAGGGGGGGACACGACAGTTGGGAGGAGGGGGGGACACGACAGTTGGGAGGAAGGGAAGGAGGAGGGGACACGACAGTTGGGAGGAAGGGAAGGAGGAGGGGACACGACAGTTGGGAGGAAGGGAAGGAGGAGGGGACACGACAGTTGGGAGGAAGGGAAGGAGGGGGGGGACACGACAGTTGGGAGGAAGGGAAGGAGGGGGGACACGACAGTTGGGAGGAAGGGAAGGAGGGGGGGGACACGACAGTTGGGAGGAAGGGAAGGAGGGGGGACATGACAGTTGGGAGGAAGGGGAGGGAGGGGGGGAGATGACAGTTGGGAGGAAGGGGAGGAGGGGGGGAGATGACAGTTGGGAGGAAGGGGAGGAGGGGGGAGATGACAGTTGGGAGGAAGGGGAGGAGGGGGGGAGATGACAGTTGGGAGGAAGGGGAGGAGGGGGGGGAGATGACAGTTGGGAGGAAGGGGAGGAGGGGGGAGATGACAGTTGGGAGGAAGGGGAGGAGGGGGGAGATGACAGTTGGGAGGAAGGGGAGGAGGGGGGGAGATGACAGTTGGGGGGAAGGGGAGGAGGGGGGGACATGACAGTTGGGAGGAAGGGAAGGAGGGGGGGACATGACAGTTGGGAGGAAGGGGAGGAGGGGGGGACATGACAGTTGGGAGGAAGGGGAGGAGGGGGGGACATGACAGTTGGGAGGAAGGGGAGGAGGGGGGGACATGACAGTTGGGAGGAAGGGAAGGAGGGGGGGACATGACAGTTGGGAGGAAGGGAAGGAGGGGGGGGACATGACAGGTGGGAGGAGATGACAGTTGGGAGGAAGGGGAGGAGGGGGGGGAGATGACAGTTGGGAGGAAGGGAAGGAGGGGGGGACATGACAGTTGGGAGGAAGGGAAGGAGGGGGGGACATGACAGTTGGGAGGAAGGGAAGGAGGGGGGGACATGACAGTTGGGAGGAAGGGAAGGAGGGGGGGACATGACAGGTGGGAGGAGATGACAGTTGGGAGGAAGGGGAGGAGGGGGGGGAGATGACAGTTGGGAGGAAGGGAAGGAGGGGGGGACATGACAGTTGGGAGGAAGGGGAGGAGGGGGGGGACATGACAGTCGGGAGGAAGGGGAGGAGGGGGGGGACATGACAGTCGGGAGGAAGGGGAGGAGGGGGGGGGACATGACAGTCGGGAGGAAGGGGAGGAGGGGGGGACATGACAGTCGGGAGGAAGGGGAGGAGGGGGGGGGACATGACAGTCGGGAGGAAGGGGAGGAGGGGGGGGACATGACAGTCGGGAGGAAGGGGAGGAGGGGGGGACATGACAGTCGGGAGGAAGGGGAGGAGGGGGGGGACATGACAGTCGGGAGGAAGGGGAGGAGGGGGGGACATGACAGTCGGGAGGAAGGGGAGGAGGGGGGGACATGACAGTCGGGAGGAAGGGGAGGAGGGGGGGACATGACAGTTGGGAGGAAGGGAAGGAGGGGGGGGACATGACAGTTGGGAGGAAGGGGAGGAGGGGGGACATGACAGTTGGGAGGAGATGACAGTTGGGAGGAGATGACAGTTGGGAGGGGGGGAGGGGGGGAGATGACAGTTGGGAGGAGGGGGGACATGACAGTTGGGAGGAGATGACAGTTGGGAGGAAGGGGAGGAGGGGGGAGATGACAGTTGGGAGGAGGGGGGGGACATGACAGTTGGGAGGAGATGACAGTTGGGAGGAAGGGGAGGAGGGGGGAGATGACAGTTGGGAGGAAGGGGAGGAGGGGGGGACATGACAGTTGGGAGGAAGGGAAGGAGGGGGGGACATGACAGTTGGGAGGAAGGGGAGGAGGGGGGACATGACAGTTGGGAGGAAGGGGAGGAGGGGGGACATGACAGTTGGGAGGAGATGACAGTTGGGAGGAGGGGGGGAGGGGGGACATGACAGTTGGGAGGAGGGGGGGACATGACAGTTGGGAGGAGATGACAGTTGGGAGAAAGGGGAGGAGGGGGGAGATGACAGTTGGGAGGAAGGGGAGGAGGGGGGGACATGACAGGTGGGGGAAGGGGAGGAGGGGGGGACATGACAGTTGGGAGGAAGGGGAGGAGGGGGGGACATGACAGTTGGGAGGAAGGGGAGGAGGGGGGGAGATGACAGTTGGGAGGAAGGGGAGGAGGGGGGGAGATGACAGTTGGGAGGAAGGGGAGGAGGGGGGGGACATGACAGTTGGGAGGAAGGGGAGGAGGGGGGGACATGACAGTTGGGAGGAAGGGGAGGAGGGGGGGACATGACAGGTGGGAGAAAGGGGAGGAGGGGGGGACATGACAGGTGGGAGAAAGGGGAGGAGGGGGGGACATGACAGTTGGGAGGAGATGACAGTTGGGAGGAAGGGGAGGAGGGGGGAGATGACAGTTGGGAGGAAGGGGAGGAGGGGGGGACATGACAGTTGGGAGGAAGGGAAGGAGGGGGGGACATGACAGTTGGGAGGAAGGGGAGGAGGGGGGACATGACAGTTGGGAGGAGGGGGGGACATGACAGTTGGGAGGAGATGACAGTTGGGAGAAAGGGGAGGAGGGGGGGACATGACAGTTGGGGGAAGGGGAGGAGGGGGGGACAGGACAGTTGGGGGGAAGGGGAGGAGGGGGGGACATGACAGGTGGGAGAAAGGGGAGGAGGGGGGGACATGACAGTTGGGAGGAGATGACAGTTGGGAGGAAGGGGAGGAGGGGGGAGATGACAGTTGGGAGGAAGGGGAGGAGGGGGGGACATGACAGTTGGGAGGAAGGGAAGGAGGGGGGGACATGACAGTTGGGAGGAAGGGGAGGAGGGGGGACATGACAGTTGGGAGGAGGGGGGGGACATGACAGTTGGGAGGAGATGACAGTTGGGAGAAAGGGGAGGAGGGGGGGACATGACAGTTGGGGGAAGGGGAGGAGGGGGGGACAGGACAGTTGGGGGAAGGGGAGGAGGGGGGGAGATGACAGTTGGGAGGAAGGGGAGGAGGGGGGAGATGACAGTTGGGAGGAAGGGGAGGAGGGGAGGACACGACAGTTGGGAGGAAGGGAAGGAGGGGGGGACACGACAGTTGGGAGGAAGGGAAGGAGGGGGGGACACGACAGTTGGGAGGAAGGGAAGGAGGGGGGGACACGACAGTTGGGAGGAAGGGAAGGAGGGGGGGACACGACAGTTGGGAGGAAGGGAAGGAGGGGGGGACACGACAGTTGGGAGGAAGGGAAGGAGGGGGGGACACGACAGTTGGGAGGAAGGGAAGGAGGGGGGGACACGACAGTTGGGAGGAAGGGAAGGAGGGGGGGTCACGACAGTTGGGAGGAAGGGAAGGAGGGGGGGGAGATGACAGGTGGGGGCAGGGAAGGAGGGGGGGACATGACAGTTGGGGGGAGGAGGGAGGAGATGACAGTTGGGGGGAGATGACAGTTGGGAGGAAGGGGAGGAGGGGGGGACATGACAGTTGGGAGGAAGGGGAGGAGGGGGGGACATGACAGTTGGGAGGAAGGGGAGGAGGGGGGGACATGACAGTTGGGAGGAAGGGGAGGAGGGGGGGACATGACAGTTGGGAGGAAGGGGGAGGAGGGGGGGGACATGACAGTTGGGAGGAAGGGAGGAGGGGGGGACATGACAGTTGGGAGGAAGGGGAGGAGGGGGGGACATGACAGTTGGAGGAAGGGGAGGAGGGGGGGACATGACAGTTGGGAGGAAGGGGAGGAGGGGGGGACATGACAGTTGGGAGGAAGGGGAGGAGGGGGGGACATGACAGTTGGGAGGAAGGGGAGGAGGGGGGGGACATGACAGTTGGGAGGAAGGGGAGGAGGGGGGACATGACAGTTGGGAGGAGGGGGGGACATGACAGTTGGGAGGAGATGACAGTTGGGAGGAAGGGGAGGAGGGGGGGACACGACAGTTGGGAGGAAGGGGAGGAGGGGGGGACACGACAGTTGGGAGGAAGGGAAGGAGGGGGGGACACGACAGTTGGGAGGAAGGGAAGGAGGGGGGGACACGACAGTTGGGAGGAAGGGAAGGAGGGGGGGGACACGACAGTTGGGAGGAAGGGAAGGAGGGGGGGACACGACAGTTGGGAGGAAGGGAAGGAGGGGGGGACACGACAGTTGGGAGGAAGGGAAGGAGGGGGGGACACGACAGTTGGGAGGAAGGGAAGGAGGGGGGGACACGACAGTTGGGAGGAAGGGAAGGAGGGGGGGGAGATGACAGGTGGGGGCAGGGAAGGAGGGGGGGACATGACAGTTGGGGGGAGGAGGGAGGAGATGACAGTTGGGGGGACATGACAGTTGGGAGGAAGGGAAGGAGGGGGGACATGACAGTTGGGAGGAAGGGGAGGAGGGGGGGACATGACAGTTGGGAGGAAGGGAAGGAGGGGGGGACACGACAGTTGGGAGGAAGGGAAGGAGGGGGGGACACGACAGTTGGGAGGAAGGGAAGGAGGGGGGGACACGACAGTTGGGAGGAAGGGAAGGAGGGGGGGACACGACAGTTGGGAGGAAGGGAAGGAGGGGGGGAGATGACAGGTGGGGGCAGGGAAGGAGGGGGGGACACGACAGTTGGGAGGAAGGGAAGGAGGGGGGGACACGACAGTTGGGAGGAAGGGAAGGAGGGGGGGACACGACAGTTGGGAGGAAGGGAAGGAGGGGGGGACACGACAGTTGGGAGGAAGGGAAGGAGGGGGGAGATGACAGGTGGGGGCAGGGAAGGAGGGGGGGGACATGACAGTTGGGGGGAGGAGGGAGGAGATGACAGTTGGGGGGACATGACAGTTGGGAGGAAGGGAAGGAGGGGGGGACATGACAGTTGGGAGGAAGGGGAGGAGGGGGGGACACGACAGTTGGGAGGAAGGGAAGGAGGGGGGGACACGACAGTTGGGAGGAAGGGAAGGAGGGGGGGACACGACAGTTGGGAGGAAGGGAAGGAGGGGGGGACACGACAGTTGGGAGGAAGGGAAGGAGGGGGGGACACGACAGTTGGGAGGAAGGGAAGGAGGGGGGGAGATGACAGGTGGGGGCAGGGAAGGAGGGGGGGACATGACAGTTGGGGGGAGGAGGGAGGAGATGACAGTTGGGGGGAGATGACAGTTGGGAGGAAGGGGAGGAGGGGGGGACATGACAGTTGGGAGGAAGGGGAGGAGGGGGGGACATGACAGTTGGGAGGAAGGGGAGGAGGGGGGGGACATGACAGTTGGGAGGAAGGGGAGGAGGGGGGGACATGACAGTTGGGAGGAAGGGGAGGAGGGGGGGACATGACAGTTGGGAGGAAGGGAGGAGGGGGGGACATGACAGTTGGGAGGAAGGGGAGGAGGGGGGGACATGACAGTTGGGAGGAAGGGGAGGAGGGGGGGACATGACAGTTGGGAGGAAGGGGAGGAGGGGGGGACATGACAGTTGGGAGGAAGGGGAGGAGGGGGGGACATGACAGTTGGGAGGAAGGGGAGGAGGGGGGGACATGACAGTTGGGAGGAAGGGGAGGAGGGGGGGAGATGACAGTTGAGAGGAAGGGGAGGAGGGGGGGACATGACAGTTGAGAGGAAGGGGAGGAGGGGGGGACATGACAGGTGGGAGGAAGGGGAGGAGGGGGGGACATGACAGGTGGGGGGAAGGGGAGGAGGGGGGGACAGGACAGTTGGGAGGAAGGGGAGGAGGGGGGGACAGGACAGTTGGGAGGAAGGGGAGGAGGGGGGGAGATGACAGTTGGGAGGAAGGGGAGGAGGGGGGGAGATGACAGTTGGGAGGAAGGGGAGGAGGGGGGGGAAGATGACAGTTGGGAGGAAGGGAAGGAGGGGGGGACATGACAGTTGGGAGGAAGGGAAGGAGGGGGGACATGACAGTTGGGAGGAAGGGGAGGAGGGGGGGACATGACAGGTGGGAGGAAGGGAGGAGGGGGGGGACATGACAGGTGGGAGGAAGGGGAGGAGGGGGGGACATGACAGTTGGGAGGAAGGGGAGGAGGGGGGGACATGACAGTTGGGAGGAAGGGGAGGAGGGGGGAGATGACAGTGGGGAGGAGGGGGGGAGATGACAGTTGGGAGGAAGGGGAGGAGGGGGGAGATGACAGTTGGGAGGAAGGGAAGGAGGGGGGACATGACAGTTGGGAGGAAGGGAAGGAGGGGGGAGATGACAGGTGGGAGGAAGGGGAGGAGGGGGGAGATGACAGGTGGGAGGAGATGACAGTTGGGAGGAGGGGGGGAGGGGGGACATGACAGTTGGGAGGAGGGGGGGACATGACAGTTGGGAGGAGATGACAGTTGGGAGAAAGGGGAGGAGGGGGGAGATGACAGTTGGGAGGAAGGGGAGGAGGGGGGGACATGACAGTTGGGAGGAAGGGGAGGAGGGGGGGACATGACAGTTGGGAGGAAGGGGAGGAGGGGGGGAGATGACAGTTGAGAGGAAGGGGAGGAGGGGGGGACATGACAGTTGAGAGGAAGGGGAGGAGGGGGGGACATGACAGGTGGGAGGAAGGGGAGGAGGGGGGGACATGACAGGTGGGAGGAAGGGGAGGGGAGGGAGGGGGACATGACAGTTGGGAGGAAGGGGAGGAGGGGGGGACATGACAGTTGGGAGGAAGGGGAGGAGGGGGAGATGACAGTGGGGAGGAGGGGGGGAGATGACAGTTGGGAGGAAGGGGAGGAGGGGGGAGATGACAGTTGGGAGGAAGGGAAGGAGGGGGGACATGACAGTTGGGAGGAAGGGAAGGAGGGGGGAGATGACAGGTGGGAGGAAGGGGAGGAGGGGGGAGATGACAGGTGGGAGGAGATGACAGTTGGGAGGAGGGGGGGAGGGGGGACATGACAGTTGGGAGGAGGGGGGGACATGACAGTTGGGAGGAGATGACAGTTGGGAGAAAGGGGAGGAGGGGGGAGATGACAGTTGGGAGGAAGGGGAGGAGGGGGGGACATGACAGTTGGGAGGAAGGGGAGGAGGGGGGGACACGACAGTTGGGAGGAAGGGAAGGAGGGGGGGACACGACAGTTGGGAGGAAGGGAAGGAGGGGGGGACACGACAGTTGGGAGGAAGGGAAGGAGGGGGGGACACGACAGTTGGGAGGAAGGGAAGGAGGGGGGGACACGACAGTTGGGAGGAAGGGAAGGAGGGGGGGAGATGACAGGTGGGGGCAGGGAAGGAGGGGGGGACATGACAGTTGGGGGGAGGGGAGGAGGGGGGGGACATGACAATTGGGGGGAAGGGGAGGAGGGGGGGAGATGACAGTTGGGAGGAAGGGGAGGAGGGGGGGAGATGACAGGTGGGGGAAGGGGAGGAGGGGGGGACATGACAGTTGGGAGGAAGGGAAGGGGGGGGGAGATGACAGGTGGGGGAAGGGGAGGAGGGGGGGACATGACAGTTGGGAGGAAGGGAAGGAGGGGGGACATGACAGTTGGGAGGAAGGGAAGGAGGGGGGGACATGACAGTTGGGGGGAAGGGGAGGAGGGGGGGAGATGACAGGTGGGGGAAGGGGAGGAGGGGGGGAGATGACAGGTGGGGGAAGGGGAGGAGGGGGGGAGATGACAGTTGGGAGGAAGGGGAGGAGGGGGGGAGATGACAGGTGGGAGGAAGGGGAGGAGGGGGGGATATGACAGGTGGGGGAAGGGGAGGAGGGGGGGAGATGACAGTTGGGAGGAAGGGGAGAAGGGGGAGAGATGACAGTTGGGAGGAAGGGGAGGAGGGGGGGAGATGACAGGTGGAGGAAGGGAGGAGGGGGGGGACATGACAGTTGGGAGGAAGGGGGGAAATGACAGTTGGGAGGAAGGGGAGGAGGGGGGGACATGACAGTTGGGAGGAAGGGGGGAAATGACAGTTGGGAGGAAGGGGAGGAGGGGGGGACATGACAGTTGGGGGAAGGGGAGGAGGGGGGGACATGACAGTTGGGAGGAAGGGGAGGAGGGGGGGAGATGACAGTTGGGAGGAAGGGGAGGAGGGGGGACATGACAGTTGGGAGGAAGGGAAGGAGGGGGGGGACATGACAGTTGGGAGGAAGGGAAGGAGGGGGGGAGATGACAGTTGGGAGGAAGGGAAGGAGGGGGGGAGATGACAGTTGGGAGGAAGGGAAGGAGGGGGGGAGATGACAGTTGGGAGGAAGGGGAGGAGGGGGGGAGATGACAGTTGGGAGGAAGGGGAGAAGGGGGAGAGATGACAGTTGGGAGGAAGGGGAGGAGGGGGGGAGATGACAGTTGGGAGGAAGGGGAGGAGGGGGGGAGATGACAGTTGGGAGGAAGGGAAGGAGGGGGGACATGACAGTCGGGAGGAAGGGGAGGAGGGGGGGACATGACAGTCGGGAGGAAGGGGAGGAGGGGGGGACATGACAGTCGGGAGGAAGGGGAGGAGGGGGGGACATGACAGTCGGGAGGAAGGGAAGGAGGGGGGGGACATGACAGTTGGGAGGAAGGGAAGGAGGGGGGGGACATGACAGTTGGGAGGAAGGGGAGGAGGGGGGGGGGACATGACAGTTGGGAGGAAGGGGAGGAGGGGGGGGACATGACAGTTGGGAGGAAGGGGAGGAGGGGGGGGGACATGACAGTTGGGAGGAAGGGGAGGAGGGGGGGGACATGACAGTTGGGAGGAAGGGGAGGAGGGGGGGGACATGACAGGTGGGGGGAAGGGGAGGAGGGGGGGGACATGACAGGTGGGGGGAAGGGGAGGAGGGGGGGAAATTACAGGTGGGGGGAAGGGGAGGAGGGGGGGAGATGACAGGTGGGAGGAAGGGGAGGAGGGGGGGACATGACAGTTGGGATGAAGGGAAGGAGGGGGGGAGATGACAGGTGGGGGAAGGGGAGGAGGGGGGGACATGACAGTTGGGAGGAAGGGAAGGAGGGGGGGACATGACAGTTGGGAGGAAGGGAAGGAGGGGGGACATGACAGTTGGGGGGAAGGGGAGGAGGGGGGGACATGACAGTTGGGGGGAAGGGGAGGAGGGGGGGAGATGACAGTTGGGGGGAAGGGGAGGAGGGGGGGAGATGACAGTTGGGAGGAAGGGGAGGAGGGGGGGACATGACAGTTGGGAGGAAGGGGAGGAGGGGGGGACATGACAGTTGGGAGGAAGGGAAGGAGGGGGGACATGACAGTTGGGGGGAAGGGGAGGAGGGGGGGACATGACAGTTGGGAGGAAGGGGAGGAGGGGGGGAGATGACAGTTGGGAGGAAGGGGAGGAGGGGGGGACATGACAGTTGGGAGGAAGGGAAGGAGGGGGGGAGATGACAGGTGGGGGAAGGGGAGGAGGGGGGACATGACAGTTGGGAGCAAGGGGAGGAGGGGGGACATGACAGTTGGGAGGAAGGGGGGACATGACAGTTGGGAGGAAGGGAAGGAGGGGGGGACATGACAGTTGGGAGGAAGGGGAGGAGATGACAGGTGGGGGAAGGGGAGGAGGGGGGGAGATGACAGTTGGGAGGAAGGGGAGGAGGGGGGGACATGACAGGTGGGAGGAAGGGGAGGAGGGGGGGACATGACAGGTGGGGGGAAGGGGAGGAGGGGGGGACATGACAGGTGGGGGGAAGGGGAGGAGGGGGGGACATGACAGTTGGGAGGAAGGGGAGGAGAGGGGGACATGACAGTTGGGAGGAAGGGAAGGAGGGGGGGACATGACAGTTGGAAGGAAGGGGAGGAGATGACAGGTGGGGGAAGGGGAGGAGGGGGGGAGATGACAGTTGGGAGGAAGGGGAGGAGGGGGGGAGATGACAGTTGGGAGGAAGGGGAGGAGGGGGGGACATGACAGTTGGGAGGAAGGGAAGGAGGGGGGGGACATGACAGTTGGGGGGAAGGGGAGGAGGGGGGGACATGACAGTTGGGAGGAAGGGGAGGAGGGGGGAGATGACAGTTGGGAGGAAGGGGAGGAGGGGGGGACATGACAGTTGGGAGGAAGGGAAGGAGGGGGGGAGATGACAGGTGGGGGAAGGGGAGGAGGGGGGACATGACAGTTGGGAGGAAGGGGAGGAGGGGGGGACATGACAGTTGGGAGGAAGGGAAGGAGGGGGGGACATGACAGTTGGGGGGAAGGGAAGGAGGGGGGGACATCACAGTTGGGAGGAAGGGGAGGAGGGGGGAGATGACAGTTGGGAGGAAGGGGAGGAGGGGGGGACATGACAGTTGGGAGGAAGGGAAGGAGGGGGGGACATGACAGTTGGGGGGAAGGGGAGGAGGGGGGGAGATGACAGTTGGGAGGAAGGGGAGGAGGGGGGGAGATGACAGTTGGGAGGAAGGGGAGGAGGGGGGGACATGACAGTTGGGAGGAAGGGAAGGAGGGGGGGAGATGACAGGTGGGGGAAGGGGAGGAGGGGGGGACATGACAGTTGGGAGGAAGGGGAGGAGGGGGGACATGACAGTTGGGAGGAAGGGGGGACATGACAGTTGGGAGGAAGGGAAGGAGGGGGGGACATGACAGTTGGGAGGAAGGGGAGGAGATGACAGGTGGGGGAAGGGGAGGAGGGGGGGACATGACAGTTGGGAGGAAGGGGAGGAGGGGGGACATGACAGTTGGGAGGAAGGGGGGACATGACAGTTGGAAGGAAGGGAAGGAGGGGGGGACATGACAGTTGGGGGGAAGGGGAGGAGGGGGGGACATGACAGTTGGGGGGAAGGGGAGGAGGGGGGGACATGACAGTTGGGAGGAAGGGGAGGAGGGGGGGAGATGACAGTTGGGAGGAAGGGAAGGAGGGGGGGAGATGACAGTTGGGAGGAAGGGAAGGAGGGGGGGACATGACAGTTGGGAGGAAGGGAAGGAGGGGGGGACATGACAGTTGGGAGGAAGGGAAGGAGGGGGGGACATGACAGTTGGGAGGAAGGGGAGGAGGGGGGGAGATGACAGTTGGGAGGAAGGGGAGGAGGGGGGGACATGAAAGTTGGGAGGAAGGGGAGGAGGGGGGGACATGACAGTTGGGAGGAGATGACAGTTGGGAGGAGATGAGAGTTGGGGGGAAGGGGAGGAGGGGGGGACAGGACAGTTGGGGGGAAGGGGAGGAGGGGGGGACATGACAGTTGGGAGGAAGGGGAGGAGGAGGGGAGATGACAGTTGGGAGGAAGGGGAGGAGGGGGGGAGATGACAGTTGGGAGGAAGGGGAGGAGGGGGGGAGATGACAGGTGGGGGAAGGGGAGGAGGGGGGGACATGACAGTTGGGAGGAAGGGGAGGAGGGGGGGACATGACAGTTGGGAGGAAGGGAAGGAGGGGGGACATGACAGTTGGGAGGAAGGGAAGGAGGGGGGACATGACATTTGGGAGGAAGGGAAGGAGGGGGGACATGACAGTTGGGGGGAAGGGGAGGAGGGGGGAGATGACAGGTGGGGGAAGGGGAGGAGGGGGGGAGATGACAGTTGGGAGGAGATGACAGTTGGGGGGAGATGACAGTTGGGGGGAGATGACAGTTGGGGGGAAGGGGAGGAGGGGGGAGATGACAGGTGGGAGGAAGGGGAGGAGGGGGGGAGATGACAGGTGGGAGGAAGGGGAGGAGGGGGGGACATGACAGGTGGGGGGAAGGGGAGGAGGGGGGGACATGACAGGTGGGGGAAGGGGAGGAGGGGGGACATGACAGTTGGGAGGAAGGGGAGGAGGGGGGGACATGACAGTTGGGAGGAAGGGAAGGAGGGGGGGAGATGACAGGTGGGGGAAGGGGAGGAGGGGGGGACATGACAGTTGGGAGGAAGGGGAGGAGGGGGGGACATGACAGTTGGGAGGAAGGGGGGACATGACAGTTGGGAGGAAGGGAAGGAGGGGGGGACATGACAGTTGGGAGGAAGGGGAGGAGATGACAGGTGGGGGAAGGGGAGGAGGGGGGGAGATGACAGTTGGGAGGAAGGGAAGGAGGGGGGGACATGACAGTTGGGAGGAAGGGGAGGAGGGGGGGACATGACAGTTGGGAGGAAGGGAAGGAGGGGGGGACATGACAGTTGGGAGGAAGGGGAGGAGATGACAGGTGGGGGAAGGGGGGGAGATGACAGTTGGGAGGAAGGGGAGGAGGGGGGGAGATGACAGTTGGGAGGAAGGGGAGGAGGGGGGGAGATGACAGTTGGGAGGAAGGGGAGGAGGGGGGGACATGACAGTTGGGAGGAAGGGGAGGAGGGGGGGACATGACAGTTGGGAGGAAGGGGAGGAGGGGGGGACATGACAGTTGGGAGGAAGGGGAGGAGGGGGGGACATGACAGTTGGGAGGAAGGGGGGACATGACAGTTGGGAGGAAGGGGAGGAGGGGGGGACATGACAGTTGGGAGGAAGGGGAGGAGGGGGGGACATGACAGTTGGGAGGAAGGGAAGGAGGGGGGGACATGACAGTTGGGAGGAAGGGAAGGAGGGGGGGACATGACAGTTGGGAGGAAGGGAAGGAGGGGGGGACATGACAGTTGGGGGGAAGGGGAGGAGGGGGGGACATGACAGTTGGGAGGAAGGGAAGGAGGGGGGGACATGACAGTTGGGAGGAAGGGAAGGAGGGGGGACATGACAGTTGGGAGGAAGGGGAGGAGGGGGGACATGACAGTTGGGAGGAAGGGGGGACATGACAGTTGGGAGGAAGGGAAGGAGGGGGGGATGACAGTTGGGAGGAAGGGGAGGAGGGGGGACATGACAGTTGGGAGGAAGGGGAGGAGGGGGGGAGATGACAGTTGGGAGGAAGGGGAGGAGGGGGGGAGATGACAGTTGGGAGGAAGGGGAGGAGGGGGGGAGATGACAGTTGGGAGGAAGGGGAGGAGGGGGGGAGATGACAGTTGGGAGGAAGGGGAGGAGGGGGGAGATGACAGTTGGGAGGAAGGGGAGGAGGGGGGAGATGACAGTTGGGAGGAAGGGAAGGAGGGGGGGAGATGACAGGTGGGAGGAAGGGGAGGAGGGGGGGAGATGACAGGTGGGAGGAAGGGGAGGAGGGGGGGAGATGACAGTTGGGAGGAAGGGGAGGAGGGGGGGAGATGACAGGTGGGAGGAAGGGGAGGAGGGGGGGAGATGACAGGTGGGAGGAAGGGGAGGAGGGGGGGAGATGACAGGTGGGAGGAAGGGGAGGAGGGGGGACATGACAGTTGGGAGGAAGGGAAGGAGGGGGGGACATGACAGTTGGGGGGAAGGGGAGGAGGGGGGGAGATGACAGGTGGGGGAAGGGGAGGAGGGGGGAGATGACAGTTGGGGGGAGATGACAGTTGGGGGGAGATGACAGTTGGGGGGAGATGACAGTTGGGGGGAGATGACAGTTGGGAGGAAGGGGAGGAGGGGGGGACATGACAGTTGGGAGGAAGGGGAGGAGGGGGGGACATGACAGTTGGGAGGAAGGGGAGGAGGGGGGGACATGACAGTTGGGAGGAAGGGGAGGAGGGGGGGGACATGACAGTTGGGAGGAAGGGGAGGAGGGGGGAGATGACAGTTGGGAGGAAGGGAAGGAGGGGGGGAGATGACAGTTGGGAGGAAGGGAAGGAGGGGGGGAGATGACAGGTGGGGGAAGGGGAGGAGGGGGGGGACATGACAGTTGGGAGGAAGGGGAGGAGGGGGGGACATGACAGTTGGGAGGAAGGGAAGGAGGGGGGGACATGACAGTTGGGAGGAAGGGGAGGAGATGACAGTTGGGAGGAAGGGGAGGAGGGGGGGAGATGACAGTTGGGAGGAAGGGGAGGAGGGGGGGAGATGACAGTTGGGAGGAAGGGGAGGAGGGGGGGGAGATGACAGTTGGGAGGAAGGGGAGGAGGGGGGGAGATGACAGTTGGGAGGAAGGGGAGGAGGGGGGACATGACAGTTGGGAGGAAGGGAAGGAGGGGGGGACATGACAGTTGGGAGGAAGGGAAGGAGGGGGGGGACATGACAGTTGGGAGGAAGGGAAGGAGGGGGGGACATGACAGTTGGGAGGAAGGGAAGGAGGGGGGGACATGACAGTTGGGAGGAAGGGAAGGAGGGGGGGACATGACAGTTGGGAGGAAGGGAAGGAGGGGGGGACATGACAGTTGGGAGGAAGGGAAGGAGGGGGGGACATGACAGTTGGGGGGAAGGGAAGGAGGGGGGGACATGACAGTTGGGGGGAAGGGGAGGAGGGGGGGAGATGACAGTTGGGAGGAAGGGGAGGAGGGGGGGAGATGACAGTTGGGAGGAAGGGGAGGAGGGGGGGAGATGACAGTTGGGAGGAAGGGGAGGAGGGGGGGACATGACAGTTGGGAGGAAGGGGAGGAGGGGGGGGACATGACAGTTGGGAGGAAGGGGAGGAGGGGGGAGATGACAGTTGGGAGGAAGGGGAGGAGGGGGGAGATGAGAGTTGGGAGGAAGGGAAGGAGGGGGGGAGATGACAGGTGGGAGGAAGGGGAGGAGGGGAGATGACAGTTGGGAGGAAGGGGAGGAGGGGGGGAGATGACAGGTGGGAGGAAGGGGAGGAGGGGGGGAGATGACAGGTGGGAGGAAGGGGAGGAGGGGGGGAGATGACAGGTGGGAGGAAGGGGAGGAGGGGGGACATGACAGTTGGGAGGAAGGGAAGGAGGGGGGGAGATGACAGTTGGGAGGAAGGGGAGGAGGGGGGGAGATGACAGTTGGGAGGAAGGGAAGGAGGGGGGGGAGATGACAGTTGGGAGGAAGGGAAGGAGGGGGGGGACATGACAGTTGGGAGGAAGGGAAGGAGGGGGGGACATGACAGTTGGGAGGAAGGGGAGGAGGGGGGGACATGACAGTTGGGAGGAAGGGGGGACATGACAGTTGGGAGGAAGGGGAGGAGGGGGGGAGATGACAGTTGGGAGGAAGGGGAGGAGGGGGGAGATGACAGTTGGGAGGAAGGGAGGAGGGGGGGAGATGACAGTTGGGAGGAAGGGGAGGAGGGGGGAGATGACAGGTGGGAGGAAGGGGAGGAGGGGGGGAGATGACAGTTGGGAGGAAGGGAGGAGGGGGGAGATGACAGTTGGGAGGAAGGGAGGAGGGGGGGAGATGACAGTTGGGAGGAAGGGAAGGAGGGGGGGAGATGACAGGTGGGGGAAGGGGAGGAGGGGGGGACATGACAGTTGGGAGGAAGGGGAGGAGGGGGGGACATGACAGTTGGGAGGAAGGGAAGGAGGGGGGGACATGACAGTTGGGAGGAAGGGAAGGAGGGGGGGAGATGACAGTTGGGAGGAAGGGAAGGAGGGGGGGAGATGACAGGTGGGGGAAGGGGAGGAGGGGGGACATGACAGTTGGGAGGAAGGGGAGGAGGGGGGACATGACAGTTGGGAGGAAGGGAAGGAGGGGGGGACATGACAGTTGGGAGGAAGGGAAGGAGGGGGGGAGATGACAGTTGGGAGGAAGGGAAGGAGGGGGGGAGATGACAGTTGGGAGGAAGGGAAGGAGGGGGGGAGATGACAGGTGGGGGGAAGGGGAGGAGGGGGGACATGACAGTTGGGAGGAAGGGGAGGAGGGGGGGACATGACAGTTGGGAGGAAGGAAGGAGGGGGGGACATGACAGTTGGGAGGAAGGGAAGGAGGGGGGGACATGACAGTTGGGGGGAAGGGGAGGAGGGGGGGACATGACAGTTGGGAGGAAGGGGAGGAGGGGGGGAGATGACAGTTGGGAGGAAGGGGAAGAGGGGGGGAGATGACAGTTGGGAGGAAGGGAAGAGGGGGGGAGATGACAGTTGGGAGGAGGGGAGGAGGGGGGGACATGACACTTGGGAGGAAGGGAAGGAGGGGGGAGATGACAGTTGGGAGGAAGGGAAGGAGGGGGGGAGATGACAGGTGGGGGAAGGGGAGGAGGGGGGGAGATGACAGTTGGGAGGAAGGGGAGGAGGGGGGGACATGACAGTTGGGAGGAAGGGAAGGAGGGGGGGAGATGATAGGTGGGGGAAGGGGAGGAGGGGGGGACATGACAGTTGGGAGGAAGGGGAGGAGGGGGGGACATGACAGTTGGGAGGAAGGGGAGGAGGGGGGGACATGACAGTTGGGAGGAAGGGAAGGAGGGGGGGACATGACAGTTGGGAGGAAGGGGAGGAGATGACAGGTGGGAGGAAGGGGAGGAGGGGGGAGATGACAGTTGGGAGGAAGGGGAGGAGGGGGGGACATGACAGTTGGGAGGAAGGGGAGGAGGGGGGGACATGACAGTTGGGAGGAAGGGGAGGAGGGGGGACATGACAGTTGGGAGGAAGGGGAGGAGGGGGGGACATGACAGTTGGGAGGAAGGGGGGGACATGACAGTTGGGAGGAAGGGAAGGAGGGGGGACATGACAGTTGGGAGGAAGGGAGGAGATGACAGGTGGAGGAAGGGGAGGAGGGGGGGAGATGACAGTTGGGAGGAAGGGGAGGAGGGGGGGAGATGACAGTTGGGAGGAAGGGGAGGAGGGGGGGAGATGACAGTTGGGAGGAAGGGGAGGAGGGGGGGAGATGACAGTTGGGAGGAAGGGGAGGAGGGGGGGACATGACAGTTGGGAGGAAGGGGAGGAGGGGGGGGGACATGACAGTTGGGAGGAAGGGGGGGACATGACAGTTGGGAGGAAGGGAAGGAGGGGGGGACATGACAGTTGGGAGGAAGGGGAGGGAGATGACAGGTGGAGGAAGGGGAGGAGGGGGGGAGATGACAGTTGGGAGGAAGGGGAGGAGGGGGGGACATGACAGTTGGGAGGAAGGGGAGGAGGGGGGGACATGACAGTTGGGAGGAAGGGGAGGAGGGGGGGACATGACAGTTGGGAGGAAGGGGAGGAGGGGGGGACATGACAGTTGGGAGGAAGGGGAGGAGGGGGGGACATGACAGTTGGGAGGAAGGGGAGGAGGGGGGGGACATGACAGTTGGGAGGAAGGGGAGGAGGGGGGGACATGACAGTTGGGAGGAAGGGGAGGAGGGGGGGAGATGACAGTTGGGAGGAAGGGGAGGAGGGGGGGACATGACAGTTGGGAGGAAGGGAAGGAGGGGGGGAGATGACAGTTGGGAGGAAGGGGAGGAGGGGGGGACATGACAGTTGGGAGGAAGGGGAGGAGGGGGGGACATGACAGTTGGGAGGAAGGGGAGGAGGGGGGGACATGACAGTTGGGAGGAAGGGAAGGAGGGGGGGACATGACAGTTGGGAGGAAGGGAAGGAGGGGGGGACATGACAGTTGGGGGGAAGGGAGGAGGGGGGAGATGACAGTTGGGAGGAAGGGGAGGAGGGGGGGAGATGACAGTTGGGAGGAAGGGGAGGAGGGGGGGACATGACAGTTGGGAGGAAGGGGAGGAGGGGGGGACATGACAGTTGGGAGGAAGGGAAGGAGGGGGGGAGATGACAGTTGGGAGGAAGGGGAGGAGGGGGGGACATGACAGTTGGGAGGAAGGGGAGGAGGGGGGGAGATGACAGTTGGGAGGAAGGGGAGGGGGGGAGATGACAGTTGGGAGGAAGGGGAGGAGGGGGGACATGACAGTTGGGAGGAAGGGAAGGAGGGGGGGGAGATGACAGGTGGGGGAAGGGGAGGAGGGGGGGACATGACAGTTGGGAGGAAGGGGGGACATGACAGTTGGGAGGAAGGAAGGAGGGGGGACATGACAGTTGGGAGGAAGGGGGGACATGACAGTTGGAGGAAGGGAAGGAGGGGGGGACATGACAGTTGGGAGGAAGGGGGGACATGACAGTTGGGAGGAAGGGAAGGAGGGGGGGACATGACAGTTGGGAGGAAGGGGAGGAGGGGGGACATGACAGTTGGGAGGAAGGGGGGACATGACAGTTGGGAGGAAGGGAAGGAGGGGGGGACATGACAGTTGGAGGAAGGGAAGGAGGGGGACATGACAGGTGGGAGGAAGGGGAGGAGATGACAGTGGGGGAAGGGGAGGAGGGGGGACATGACAGGTGGGAGGAAGGGGAGGAGGGGGGGACATGACAGTTGGGAGGAAGGGGGGACATGACAGTTGGGAGGAAGGGAAGGAGGGGGGGACATGACAGTTGGGAGGAAGGGGAGGAGGGGGGACATGACAGGTGGGGAGGAAGGGGAGGAGGGGGGACATGACAGTTGGAGGAGGGGGACATGACAGTTGGGAGGAAGGGGGGACATGACAGTTGGGAGGAAGGGAAGGAGGGGGGGACATGACAGTTGGGAGGAAGGGGAGGAGGGGGGGAGATGACAGTTGGGAGGAAGGGAAGGAGGGGGGAGATGACAGGTGGGGGAAGGGGAGGAGGGGGGACATGACAGTTGGGAGGAAGGGGAGGAGGGGGGGGAGATGACAGTTGGGAGGAAGGGGAGGAGGGGGGGAGATGACAGTTGGGAGGAAGGGGAGGAGGGGGGGACATGACAGTTGGGAGGAAGGGGAGGAGGGGGGGACATGACAGTTGGGAGGAAGGGGAGGAGGGGGGGACATGACAGTTGGGAGGAAGGGGAGGAGGGGGGGACATGACAGTTGGGAGGAAGGGGAGGAGGGGGGGACATGACAGTTGGGAGGAAGGGGAGGAGGGGGGGACATGACAGTTGGGAGGAAGGGAAGGAGGGGGGGAGATGACAGTTGGGAGGAAGGAAGGAGGGGGGGAGATGACAGTTGGGAGGAAGGAAGGAGGGGGGGAGATGACAGGTGGGGGAAGGGGAGGAGGGGGGACATGACAGTCGGGAGGAAGGGGAGGAGGGGGGACATGACAGTCGGGAGGAAGGGAAGGAGGGGGGGACATGACAGTCGGGAGGAAGGGAAGGAGGGGGGGACATGACAGTCGGGAGGAAGGGAAGGAGGGGGGGACATGACAGTCGGGAGGAAGGGAAGGAGGGGGGGACATGACAGTCGGGAGGAAGGGAAGGAGGGGGGGACATGACAGTCGGGAGGAAGGGAAGGAGGGGGGGACATGACAGTCGGGGGGAAGGGAAGGAGGGGGGGGACATGACAGTCGGGAGGAAGGGAAGGAGGGGGGGACATGACAGTCGGGAGGAAGGGGAGGAGGGGGGGGACATGACAGTCGGGAGGAAGGGGAGGAGGGGGGGACATGACAGTCGGGAGGAAGGGGAGGAGGGGGGGACATGACAGTCGGGAGGAAGGGAAGGAGGGGGGACATGACAGTCGGGAGGAAGGGAAGGAGGGGGGGACATGACAGTCGGGAGGAAGGGAGGAGGGGGGGACATGACAGTCGGGAGGAAGGGGAGGAGGGGGGGACATGACAGTCGGGAGGAAGGGGAGGAGGGGGGACATGACAGTCGGGAGGAAGGGGAGGAGGGGGGGGACATGACAGTCGGGAGGAAGGGGAGGAGGGGGGGACATGACAGTCGGGAGGAAGGGGAGGAGGGGGGGACATGACAGTCGGGAGGAAGGGGAGGAGGGGGGGGACATGACAGTCGGGAGGAAGGGAAGGAGGGGGGGACATGACAGTCGGGAGGAAGGGAAGGAGGGGGGGACATGACAGTCGGGAGGAAGGGGAGGAGGGGGGGACATGACAGTCGGGAGGAAGGGGAGGAGGGGGGGACATGACAGTCGGGAGGAAGGGGAGGAGGGGGGGACATGACAGTCGGGAGGAAGGGGAGGAGGGGGGGACATGACAGTCGGAGGAAGGGAAGGAGGGGGGGACATGACAGTCGGGAGGAAGGGAAGGAGGGGGGGGACATGACAGTCGGGAGGAAGGGGAGGAGGGGGGGACATGACAGTCGGGAGGAAGGGGAGGAGGGGGGGACATGACAGTCGGGAGGAAGGGGAGGAGGGGGGGACATGACAGTCGGGAGGAAGGGGAGGAGGGGGGGACATGACAGTCGGGAGGAAGGGGAGGAGGGGGGGACATGACAGTCGGGAGGAAGGGAAGGAGGGGGGGACATGACAGTTGGGAGGAAGGGGAGGAGGGGGGGACATGACAGTTGGGAGGAAGGGGAGGAGGGGGGGAGATGACAGTTGGGAGGAAGGGGAGGGGGGGGAGATGACAGTTGGGAGGAAGGGGAGGAGGGGGGACATGACAGTTGGGAGGAAGGGAAGGAGGGGGGAGATGACAGGTGGGGGAAGGGGAGGAGGGGGGGACATGACAGTTGGAGGAAGGGGGGACATGACAGTTGGGAGGAAGGGAAGGAGGGGGGGACATGACAGTTGGGAGGAAGGGGAGGAGGGGGGGGACATGACAGGTGGGAGGAAGGGAAGGAGGGGGGGACATGACAGTTGGGAGGAAGGGAAGGAGGGGGGGACATGACAGTTGGGAGGAAGGGGAGGAGGGGGGACATGACAGTTGGGAGGAAGGGGAGGAGGGGGGACATGACAGTTGGGAGGAAGGGAAGGAGGGGGGGAGATGACAGGTGGGGGAAGGGGAGGAGGGGGGACATGACAGGTGGGAGGAAGGGGAGGAGGGGGGGACATGACAGTTGGGAGGAAGGGGGGGACATGACAGTTGGGAGGAAGGGAAGGAGGGGGGGACATGACAGTTGGGAGGAAGGGGAGGAGGGGGGGACATGACAGTTGGGAGGAAGGGGAGGAGGGGGGGGACATGACAGTTGGGAGGAAGGGGAGGAGGGGGGGACATGACAGTTGGGAGGAAGGGGAGGAGGGGGGGACATGACAGTTGGGAGGAAGGGGAGGAGGGGGGGGACATGACAGTTGGGAGGAAGGGGAGGAGGGGGGACATGACAGGTGGGAGGAAGGAAGGAGGGGGGGAGATGACAGTTGGGAGGAAGGGGAGGAGGGGGGGACATGACAGTTGGGAGGAAGGGGAGGAGGGGGGGAGATGACAGTTGGGAGGAAGGGAAGGAGGGGGGAGATGACAGTTGGGAGGAAGGGAAGGAGGGGGGGAGATGACAGTTGGGAGGAAGGGGAGGAGGGGGGGACATGACAGTTGGGAGGAGGGGAGGAGGGGGGGAGATGACAGGTGGGGGGAGATGACAGGTGGGGGAGATGACAGTGGGGGGAGATGACAGGTGGGAGGAGATGACAGGTGGGAGGAGATGACAGTTGGGAGGAGATGACAGTTGGGAGGAGATGACAGTTGGGAGGAGATGACAGTTGGGAGGAGATGACAGTTGGGAGGAGATGACAGTTGGGAGGAGATGACAGTTGGGAGGAGATGACAGTTGGGAGGAGATGACAGTTGGGAGGAGATGACAGTTGGGAGGAGATGACAGTTGGGAGGAGATGACAGTTGGGAGGAGATGACAGTTGGGAGGAGATGACAGTTGGGAGGAGATGACAGTTGGGAGGAGATGACAGTTGGAGGAGATGACAGTTGGGAGGAGATGACAGTTGGGAGGAGATGACAGTTGGGAGGAGATGACAGTTGGGAGGAGATGACAGTTGGGAGGAGATGACAGTTGGGAGGAGATGACAGTTGGGAGGAGATGACAGTTGGGAGGAGATGACAGTTGGGAGGAGATGACAGTTGGGAGGAGAGATGACAGTTGGGAGGAGATGACAGTTGGGAGGAGATGACAGTTGGGAGGAGATGACAGTTGGGAGGAGATGACAGTTGGGGGAGGAGATGACAGTTGGGGAGGAGATGAC
>NC_133324.1:929343-946069 GCF_042186555.1 Aquarana catesbeiana | reverse complement strand
GAGATGGGACGGGGAATGGAGGAGGTGAGATGGGACGGGGAATGGAGGAGGTGAGATGGGACGGGGAATGGAGGAGGTGAGATGGGACGGAGAATGGAGGAGGTGAGACGGGACAGGGAATAGAGGAGGTGAGATGGACGGGGAATGGAGGAGGTGAGATGGGATGGGGAATGGAGGAGGTGAGATGGGACGGAGAATGGAGGAGGTGAGACGGGACAGGGAATAGAGGAGGTGAGATGGACGGGGAATGGAGGAGGTGAGATGGGATGGGGAATGGAGGAGGTGAGATGGGACGGGGAATGGAGGAGGTGAGATGGGACGGAGAATGGAGGAGGTGAGACGGGACAGGGAATAGAGGAGGTGAGATGGACGGGGAATGGAGGAGGTGAGATGGGACAGGGAATAGAGGAGGTGAGATGGGACGGGGAATGGAGGAGGTGAGATGGGACGGGGAATGGAGGAGGTGAGATGGGACGGGGAATGGAGGAGGTGAGATGGGACGGGGAATGGAGGGGGTGTGATGAGATGGGGAATGGAGGAGGTGAGATGGGACGGTAAATGGAGGAGGTGAGATGGGACGGGGAATGGAGGAGGTGAGATGGGATGGGGAATGGAGGAGGTGAGATGGGATGGGGAATGGAGAGGGTGAGATGGGACGGGGAATGGAGGAGGTGATATGGGACGGGGAATGGAGGAGGTGAGATGGGACGGGGAATGGAGGAGGTGAGATGGGACGGGGAATGGAGGAGGTGAGATGGGACGGGGAATGGAGGGTGTGACGGACCTGGCCGGGACAGAGGCTGTTGGAGAGGACTGAGGGCAGGCCTGTTGCCTTTTGATTATGGGCCCTAGCATTTGGGGGAATGGTGCTCTCTGTGAGCTGTATACCTGGGGACCCTGGGGTTGGTGTTACTTTGGATTCAGCTCCATGTCCCCCCAAAACACACAGACTCTGGAACCCTTTATATGCCATATTAGAATGGTGACTGATTTATACCATTGGGACTCGTACTGTTAAATGCTAATGTCATCAATTCTGCTATAATGTGTTTATTGTAAATAAGTCTAGTGTGGCTCTAAGAGTCTTTTCACCCATTGTTGTTTGTGTTAATTAACTGTGTGAAGCTCGGTGACCACAAGTCTGGGCGAAAGGGGAATGTAGGAGGTGAGATGGGACGGGGAATGGAGGAGGTGAGATGGGACCGGGAATGGAGGAGGTGAGACGGGACGGGGAATGGAGGAGGTGGGATGGGACGGGGAATGGAGAAGGTGAGACGGGACAGGGAATGGAGGAGGTGGGATGGGACGGGGAATGGAGGAGGTGAGATGGGACGGGGAATGGAGGAGGTGAGATGGGACCGGGAATGGAGGAGGTGAGATGGGACCGTGAATGGAGGAGGTGAGATGGGTTGGGGAATGGAGGAGAGATTGGACAAGGAATGGAGAAGGTGAGATGGAACGGGGAATTGAGGGGATGAGATGGGATGGGGAATGGAGGAGGTGAGATGGAATGGGGAATGGAGGAGGTGAGATGGGACGGGGAATGGAGGAGGTGAGATGGGGCGGGGAATGGAGGAGGTGAGATGGGACCGGGAATGGAGGAGGTGAGATGGGATGGGGAATGGAGGAGGTGAGATGGGGCGGGGAATGAAGGAGGTGAGATGGGACGGGGAATGGAGGAGGTGAGATGGGACCGAGAATGGAGGAGGTGAGATGGGACGGGGAATGGAGGAGGTGAGATGAGACGGGGAATGGAGGAGGTGAGATGGGATGGGGAATGGAGGAGGTGAGATGGGACGGGGAATGGAGGAGGTGAGATGGGACTGTGAATAGAGGAGGTGAGATGGTGCGGTGAATGGAGGAGGTGAGATGGGACGGGGAATGGAGGAGGTGAGATGGGACGGGGAATGGAGGAGGTGAGATGGGACGGAGAATGGAGGAGCTGAGATGGGACGGGGAATGGAGGAGGTGAGATGGGACGGGGAATGGAGGAGGTGAGATGGGACTGTGAATAGAGGAGGTGAGATGGTGCGGTGAATGGAGGAGGTGAGATGGGACCGGGAATGGAGGAGGTGAGATGGGACGGGGAATGGAGGAGGTGAGATGGGACGGGGAATGGAGGAGGTGAGATGGGACGGGGAATGGAGGAGGTGAGATGGGACGGGGAATGGAGGAGGTGAGATGGGACGGGGAATGGAGGAGGTGAGATGGGACCGTGAATGGAGGAGGTGAGATGGGTTGGGGAATGGAGGAGAGATTGGATAAGGAATGGAGAAGGTGAGATGGAACGGGGAATTGAGGGGATGAGATGGGATGGGGAATTGAGGGGATGAGATGGGATGGGGAATGGAGGAGGTGAGATGGGACGGGGAATGAAGGAGGTGAGATGGGACCGGGAATGAAGGAGGTGAGATGGGACGGGGAATTGAGGTGATGAGATGGGACGGGGAATGGAGGAGGTGAGATGGGACGGGGAATGGAGGAGGTGAGATGGGACGGGGAATGGAGGAGGTGAGACGTAACGGGGAATAGAGGGGATGAGATGGGACCGGGAATGAAGGAGGTGAGATGGGACAGGGAATTGAGGGGATGAGATGGGACGGGGAATGGAGGAGGTGAGATGGGACGGGGAATGGAGGAGGTGAGATGGGACGGGGAATGGAGGAGGTGAGACGTAACGGGGAATAGAGGGGATGAGATGGGACGAGGAATGGAGGAGGTGAGATGGGACGGGGAATGGAGGAGGTGAGATGGGACCGGGAATGAAGGAGGTGAGATGGGACAGGGAATGGAGGAGGTGAGATGGGACGGGGAATTGAGGTGATGAGATGGGACGGGGAATGGAGGAGGTGAGATGGGACGGGGAATGGAGGAGGTGAGATGGGACGGGGAATGGAGGAGGTGAGACGTAACGGGGAATAGAGGGGATGAGATGGGACCGGGAATGAAGGAGGTGAGATGGGACAGGGAATTGAGGGGATGAGATGGGACGGGGAATGGAGGAGGTGAGATGGGACGGGGAATGGAGGAGGTGAGATGGGACGGGGAATGGAGGAGGTGAGACGTAACGGGGAATAGAGGGGATGAGATGGGACGAGGAATGGAGGAGGTGAGATGGGACGGGGAATGGAGGAGGTGAGATGGGACGGGGAATGGAGGAGGTGAGATGGGACGGGGAATGGAGGAGGTGAGATGGGACGGGGAATGGAGGAGGTGAGATGGGACGGGGAATGGAGGAGGTGAGATGGGACGGGGAATGGAGGAGGTGAGATGGAACCGTGAATAGAGGAGGTGAGATGGGTTGGGGAATGGAGGAGAGATTGGACGAGGAATGGAGAAGGTGAGATGGAACGGGGAATTGAGGGGATGAGATGGGATGGGGAATGGAGGAGGTGAGATGGGACGGGGAATGGAGGAGAGATGGGAAATGAAGGAGGTGAGATGGGACAGGGAATGAAGGAGGTGAGATGGGACGGGGAATGGAGGAGGTGAGATGGGACGGGGAATGGAGGAGGAGAGATGGGATGGGGAATGGAGGATCTGAGATAGGACGGGGAATTGAGGGGATGAGATGGGATGGGTAATGGAGGAGGTGAGATGGGACGGGGAATTGAGGTGATGAGATGGGACGGGGAATGGAGAAGGTGAGATGGGACGGGGAATGGAGGAGGTGAGATGGGACCGGGAATGGAGGAGGTGCGATGGGACGGGGAATGGAGGAGAGATGGGACGGGGAATGGAGGAGCTGAGATGGGACGGGGAATTGAGGGGATGAGATGGGATGGGGAATGGAGGAGATGGGACGGGGAATGGAGGAGGTGAGATGGGACGGGGAATGGAGGAGGTGAGATGGGACGGGGAATGGAGGAGGTGAGATGGGACGGGGAATTGAGGGGATGAGACGGGACGCGGAATGGAGGAGGAGAGATGGGATGGGGAATGGAGGATCTGAGATAGGACGGGGAATTGAGGGGATGAGATGGGACGGAGAATGGAGGAGGTGAGATAGGACGGGGAATGGAGGAGCTGAGATGGGACGGGGAATGGAGGAGGTGAGATGGGACGGGGAATGGAGGAGGTGAGATGGGACTGTGAATAGAGGAGGTGAGATGGTGCGGTGAATGGAGGAGGTGAGATGGGACCGGGAATGGAGGAGGTGAGATGGGACGGGGAATGGAGGAGGTGAGATGGGACGGGGAATGGAGGAGGTGAGATGGGACGGGGAATGGAGGAGGTGAGATGGGACGGGGAATGGAGGAGGTGAGATGGGACGGGGAATGGAGGAGGTGAGATGGGACCGTGAATGGAGGAGGTGAGATGGGTTGGGGAATGGAGGAGAGATTGAATAAGGAATGGAGAAGGTGAGATGGAACGGGGAATTGAGGGGATGAGATGGGATGGGGAATTGAGGGGATGAGATGGGAAGGGGAATGGAGGAGGTGAGATGGGACGGGGAATGGAGGAGGTGAGATGGGACGGGGAATGGAGGAGAGATGGGAAATGAAGGAGGTGAGATGGGACGGGGAATGAAGGAGGTGAGATGGGACCGGGAATGAAGGAGGTGAGATGGGACGGGGAATTGAGGTGATGAGATGGGACGGGGAATGGAGGAGGTGAGATGGGACGGGGAATGGAGGAGGTGAGATGGGACGGGGAATGGAGGAGGTGAGATGGGACGGGAAATGGAGGAGGTGAGACGTAACAGGGATTAGAGGGGATGAGATGGGACGAGGAATGGAGGAGGTGAGATGGGACGGGGGAATGGAGGAGGTGAGATGGGACGGGGAATGGAGGAGGTGAGATGGGACGGGGAATGGAGGAGGTGAGATGGGACGGGGAATGGAGGAGGTGAGATGGGACGGGGAATGGAGGAGGTGAGATGGGACGGGGAATGGAGGAGGTGAGATGGAACCGTGAATGGAGGAGGTGAGATGGGTTGGGGAATGGAGGAGAGATTGGACGAGGAATGGAGAAGGTGAGATGGAACGGGGAATTGAGGGGATGAGATGGGATGGGGAATGGAGGAGGTGAGATGGGACGGGGAATGGAGGAGAGATGGGAAATGAAGGAGGTGAGATGGGACAGGGAATGAAGGAGGTGAGATGGGACGGGGAATGGAGGAGGTGAGATGGGACGGGGAATGGAGGAGGAGAGATGGGATGGGGAATGGAGGATCTGAGATAGGACGGGGAATTGAGGGGATGAGATGGGATGGGTAATGGAGGAGGTGAGATGGGACGGGGAATTGAGGTGATGAGATGGGACGGGGAATGGAGAAGGTGAGATGGGACGGGGAATGGAGGAGGTGAGATGGGACCGGGAATGGAGGAGGTGCGATGGGACGGGGAATGGAGGAGAGATGGGACGGGGAATGGAGGAGCTGAGATGGGACGGGGAATTGAGGGGATGAGATGGGATGGGGAATGGAGGAGATGGGACGGGGAATGGAGGAGGTGAGATGGGACGGGGAATGGAGGAGGTGAGATGGGACGGGGAATGGAGGAGGTGAGATGGGACGGGGAATTGAGGGGATGAGACGGGACGCGGAATGGAGGAGGTGAGATGGGACCGGGAATGGAGGAGGTGAGATGGGATGGGGAATGGAGGATCTGAGATAGGACGGGGAATTGAGGGGATGAGATGGGATGGGTAATGGAGGAGGTGAGATGGGACGGGGAATTGAGGTGATGAGATGGGACGGGGAATGGAGGAGGAGAGATGGGATGGGGAATGGAGGATCTGAGATAGGACGGGGAATTGAGGGGATGAGATGGGATGGGTAATGGAGGAGGTGAGATGGGACGGGGAATTGAGGTGATGAGATGGGACGGGGAATGGAGAAGGTGAGATGGGACGGGGAATGGAGGAGGTGAGATGGGACCGGGTATGGAGGAGGTGCGATGGGACGGGGAATGGAGGAGAGATGGGACGGGGAATGGAGGAGCTGAGATGGGACGGGGAATTGAGGGGATGAGATGGGATGGGGAATGGAGGAGATGGGACGGGGAATGGAGGAGGTGAGATGGGACGGGGAATGGAGGAGGAGAGATGGGATGGGGAATGGAGGAGGTGAGATGGGACGGGGAATTGAGGGGATGAGATGGGATGGGGAATGGAAGAGGTGAGATGGGACCGGGAATGGAGGAGGTGATACGGGACAGGTAATGGAGGAGGTGAGACGGGACGGGTAATGGAGGAGGTGAGATGGGACCAGGAATGGAGGAGGTGAGACGGAACGGGGAATGGAGGAGAGATGAGACGGGGAATGGAGGAGGTGAGGTGGAACGGGGAATTGAGGGGATGAGATGGGATGGGGAATGGAGGAGGTGAGATGGGACGGGGAATAGAGGTGGTGAGATGGGATGGGGAATGGAGGAAGTGAGATGGGAATGGAGGAGGTGAGATGGGACGGGGAATTGAGGGGATAAGATGGGACGGGGAATGGAGGGGGCAAGACAGCCAGAAAACAGGGTGGACCTCATATCAGACATATATATCATAGAAGATGGAAATGAGAGACTCCACCAACCTTGAAGAAGAAGATTCCGATGACGTTGAAGATGGCTCGGAATAACAGGTTGTAGTGACGCATGACCTCCGTCATCACAATGCCGGGATTAACGCTGGTCACCGTCACACCTGAATTCATATCACATCGTCATTTATAATTATCAACTTTTTGTATCAATATTGAATATTCTCTAAATTACTTTCTCCATATTTGTTCCACAGGGATGACTATACAGCTACATTTATTTGCTAATTCCCTCTAGCATTCTCTAGAATTGTTACATTGTATCTCAAAATAAGTATTCCTTATGCCCCCCAACTCCATCTAGTGGCCATAATGTAGTATTTTACTACCAGTCATAATAAAAGAACACTTCTTGTTGCTCAGTTCACACAGAACCAATGTACATGTAGAGCCTCTGGTGAATAATCGGAGTTCCCGGCTATGAGACACACATACATATCAATGTACAGAGTGGCCCCACCTGTAGGAAGCCCCACCCTCCTTTAGGCTGATGGCACACTTGCAGTCCTCTTACAGCGAGCATTTGCCATCTCCAGGATCACTGAAGAACGCAGGAAAGATGCCAGGTTGCTCACTTGCTGCTGAAAACGCTCCAAAATTTACCAGCGAGAGAGCGACGCCTTGCTCATCCTGACTCATACAGGTCGGTGGGCGGTTTACTGCCCCGTGTGTCCTCTAAATGTGTCACAAGTGTGACATCAGCCTTAAAGATACAGTAACATGCCAGAACAGGCCAGAGGTGCTCAAGGTCACCTAAGACTCCCAGTGTGTGTCCACTCAAGGTAGCTGTGTGTCAAGGTCGCTCAAGACCCCAGTATGTGTCCAGTCAAAAATATTTTCAGAATTTTTCAGTTTGTTTGCCCCCCCCCCAAAAAAAAAATTTTTTTTGAGCACCAGCCACAACTGAGTGAAGGTCAAGGTCACTGAAGGCCCCAGTGTGTGTCCATTCAAAGTCATTGAAGGTCAAGGTTGCTTAAGGTCCCTGAAGACCCACAGTGTGTGTCCATTCAAGGTAGCTGAATGTCAAGGTCGCTGAAGACACCCAGCATTTGTCCACTCAAGATCGTTGAAAGACAAGATCGCTAAAAATCCCTGAAGACCCCCAGTGTGTGTCCATTCAAAACCGCTGAAGGTCAAGGTCACTTAGGGGTCGCTAAAGACCCCCAGTATGTGTCCACTCAAGGTTGCTGAAGGTCAAGGTCTCTGAAAATCCCCAGTGTGTGTCCATTCAAGATCGCTGAATATCCAGGCCGTTTAAGATCCCTGAAGACCCCCAGTGTGTCCAGTCATGGTCGCTCAAGGTCTCTGAAGACCCCCCTAGATTTTTTTTTTTACACTTTTTTGTATCAATTTTATTTCGATCATTTTTTTTTTTTACAGTTTAATGTCCCGACCTAGTAAAACTAGTGACCTGGAAAGTAATTATTTCTTTTTCAGTGCCCCCTCTTGTCTACCAGCCTGCCCCACGGGGGGCGTCACTCACCAGTGTTCTTCAGCCTATCAGCCAGCTCTCTGGCACAGATGACGTTCATGAGTTTGGTGCATTTGTAGGTTTTGTGAACTTTCTGTTTCTCCAGGTTCTTCCCGTACAGGTTGCTGGTGTCTATGTAGCCCTGTTTATGCAGGAAGGAAGCCAGGAAGACGATGCGGCTGGGTGCCGAACGTTTCATGAGATCTGCAGGGGAGGCAGAATACCGACAGTTATAATCTATGAATGTCACGGCCCTGAACTCTCATCACTATGTCCCAAAAATATCCTATATATGTATATCGAGAGGCAAGATCACTTAAAGGGTAACTCCACTTTGGTGGGAAAAAATAAAACAAACATAAAAATAGTATAACATATTGCTACATTGTCATTAAATGTTATTAGAAATGACCTTTCCTTTTCAATCTGTAATTTTCTGTAAATGGAATACAATATGGCAACCTAGAGGGTGTTCTGTGCACAGATGGTGTACGGACCGACCCCCAGATATGTGACATTTCCTGCTTGTTTGATTGGCTCCTTGATTTTCTCAAGTCAGATTTTAGCCCAAGCCCCCCCCCCCCGCAATAGGAATTTTCAGTTTTGGTGAGCTACTCCCCCAAGGGAGACCCTGCAGCTTTCTCACACTGAGAGTGCATTGGGTGATTATAATAAACCAGACCTTCCCAATCAGGAATCAGACCCTCTCATTGACAAATCAGACCCTCCCATTTATGAAATAGACCCTCCCATTTAAGAATATGACGCGCCAATTGATAAATCAGACTCTCCCATTCAGGAATCAGACCCTCTCATTAACAAATCAGACCCTCCAATTAACAAATCAGACCCTCCTATTTAGGAATTAGACCCCTCCCATTCAGGAATCAGATTCTCCCATTGAAAAAAAAGTCCCTCCCATTTAGAAATTAGACCTTCCCATTGAGACCCTCCCATTGGGAAATCAAACACTCCCATTGAGAAATCAGACCCTCCCATTGAGAAATTAGACCCTCCCATTAAAAAATCAGATCCTCACAATTAGGAATTAGACCCCTCACATTTAGGAATTAGACCCCTCCCATTCAGGAATCAGACCCTCCCATTGAGAAATCAGACCCTCCCATTTAGGAAACAGACCCTCCCATTGAGAAATAAGACCCTCCCATTGAGAAATAAGACCCTCACATTTAGGAATTAGACCCCTCCCATTCAGGAATCGGACCCTCCCATTCAGAAATCAGACCCTCCCATTCAGGAATCAGACCCTCCCATTTAGGAAACAGACCCTCTCATTGAGAAGTCAGACCCTCCCATTGAGAAATCAGACCCTCACATTTAGGAATTAGACCCTCCCATTCAGGAATCAGACCCTCCCATTTAGAAATCAGACCCACCCATTTAGAAATCAGACCCTCCCATTTAGGAAACAGACCCTCCCATTGAAAAGACAGACCCTCCCATTGAAAAGACAGACCCTCCCATTTAGAAATCAGACCCTCCCATTTAGGAAACAGACCCTCCCATTGAAAAGACAGACCCTCCCATTGAGAAATAAGACCCTCTCATTTAGGAATTAGATGCCTCCCTGTCAGAAACCATGAATCAGACTGAGACAGAAGTACAGTTAAATCTCACTTGTTTAATAATAATAAAAAAAAAGGTAAACATAGTCAAAACATAGCCAGAGTTCAAGACAAGCCAAAACGTCAGGGAGCCAGAGATGAGTGTAGTAGAACAGCAAGCAGGATCTGGAGCCAGAAGGAATGTCAGCCAAACAAGTCTCTAACAGGAACACAAGAGAGTATCTCTAGAGATGTGACCAAGGCGAAGGCAGAGATCATCTGGACTGGACGGCCTAGGTAGGCAGGACTGACGAGCAGGATCATCAACAGGAGAGTCACTGTGGAGAGAGAAGGGAGCTGGCAATTAGCTGACAGATGAGCGGCCAGCTCAGAGAAGGAAAGGCTGAGTCCAGCCCTGACAGTACCCCCTCCTCAATGACCCCTCCCCCCTCGGACAACCATCAGGCTTCAGGGGAAAATGTCTATAGAGATCACGGAGGAGGACAGGGGGATGTACGTCCGAGGATGAGACCCAAGAGCGTTCCTCCGGACCGTACCCTTTCCAATGCACCAAGTACTGTATGCGCCCACGGAACCTACGGAAGTCAACAATGGATTGTACTTCATACTCCTCACGGTTCTCAACCTTTACAGGGTGAGGAAGAGGCACCAAGGTGGTAAAGCGGTTGCAGACCAAATGTTTTAATAAGGAGACATGAAATACATTTGAGATACGCATATTAGAAGGAAGGTCTAATGAGTAAGCCACTGGGTTAATCCTGTGAAGAATACAGAAAGGCCCAATAAACCGAGGTGCGAACTTCAGAGAGGTAACACGAAGTCGGAGGTTGCAAGATGACAGCCAGACCCTGTCCCCATACTTGTAGGAAGGCGCAGCAGGCATCTGCGGTCAGCATGGAGTCTGTACCTATCATTAGCATGACGCAAAGCCTCCTGGACTTGTGCCCAAGTGGAACGAAGACCACAGAGATGCTCCTCTAACGCAGGAATACTCTGCAGAACAAATGAGTAAGGCAACATGGAAGATTGGAAACCATAATTCGCCATAATTGGGGAAGCAGAATTCAAGGCACTATTGTGAGCAAACTCCACCCACGGTAAGTTGTCTGACCAGTTGTTATGATGGTCAGAAATATAGCAACATAGGAATTGCTCCAAGGACTGATTGTCTCGATCTGCAGCCCCATTAGACTGTGGGTGATACACAGAGGAGAAAGCAAGCTGAATTCCTAACTGTGCACAAAAGGCTCGCCAGAACCGGGACACAAACTGACTACCCCTGTCCGAGACAATCACCTTGGGTAGCCGATGTAAGCGAAATATCTCCCGAGCAAAAATGGAAGCCAGTTCCTTAGAAGTGGGCAACTTCTTAAGTGGAATACAATGAGACATTTTCGAGAACCGGTCAACCACCATAAGGATAACTGTGTTGCCCTGGGAGTTGGGTAACTCCACAATGAAATCCATAGACAGGTGGGTCCAGGCCCTCTCTCAATTGGGTATGGGTTGTAGGAGGCCCACTGGAAGGTGTCATGGAGTCTTACTCTGAGCACACACGGAACAGGCAGCTATGAAGGCAGTCACATCAGCACGTAGACTAAGCCACCAGAAATGGCCCAAAAGAGTTGATTCTTACCAGGGTGGCAAGCAGCCTTGGGAGAATGGTAAGTCTGGAGCACGGCAGTACGGAGACTCTCTGGGACAAAGCAGCGGTCACAAGGGTTCTCAGGAGGAGCATGAACCTGAGCAGCAAGAATTTTGTCACCCAAAGGAGAAGTGAGACTGGTGCGAACCGTAGCCAGAATAAGATCTGGAGGAATCACAGGAACCGGAACCGACTCCATCTTGGAAGTGGAGGAAAATTGTTGTGACAAAGCGTCAGCCCTTACATTCATTGTACCGGGTAAGAATGAGACAATGTAATTGAAACTAGAGAAGAAAAGAGCCCATCGCACCCTTCTGGGAGAGAAGTGTTTAGCTTCAGACAAGAATGTGAGATTCTTATGGTCAGTAAGAATGAGAACTGGCACAGTGGTACCTTCGAGGAGATGTCTCCATTCTTTCAGGGCTAAAATGATTGCCAACAGCTCTCTGTCACCAATCTCATAATTGCACTCCGCAGGTGACAATTTCTTTGAAAAGTAGCCACAAGGATGCATAACGCTCTCAGAAGTAGGACGTTGAGACAGAAGAGCGCCAACCCCAGTCTCAGAAGCATCAACCTCAAGGATAAAAGGTAACGTAGGATCAGGATGTGCCAACACAGGCGCAGAAACAAAGGCAGCCTTGAGACTCTCAAAGGCCTTAATGGACTCAGGAGACCAACTGTGGGTTACCGTCCTTTCTGGTCTTATCAGTCAGGGGCTTGACCAGAGAGGAGAAGTTACGAATAAACTTCCAATAATAGTTGGCAAAGCCAAGAAAACGCAGAGGACGTAAACCCACAGGTCGGGGCCACTGTAGGACTGCAGAAAGTTTCTCTGGGTCCATCAAAAAACCAGCAGTAGAAATGAAATAAACCCTTGAATTTAACCTGTTCACGATGGAACTGGCACTTCTCCAATTTACAATAGAGATTGTTCTCTCTTTGTTTCTGAAGCACACGGCAGACATCTGTGTGGTGGCTCTCCAGAGACTTGAAAATATGAGGATATCGTCGAGATAAACCACCACACATCACTGCAACAAATCTCGAAGGACATCGTTAATAAATTCCTGGAAAACTGCCAGGGTGTTACAAAGGCCAAAAGGCATTATGAGGTACTCATAATGGCCTGTTCTGGTATTAAATGCAGTTTTCCACTAGTCACTCCTCCTCACAAGATTGTTTGCCTGTCTCAAATCAAGCTTCTTAAAAACTGTTGCTCCCTTGAGGCGGGCAAAAAACGCCTTAATCAATGGAATCGGATAGACATTCTGAAACGATTGAGACCCCTTTAATCAATACAAGGTCTCAGTTCACCACTCTTCTTCTTCACAAAGAAGAAACCAGCACCAGCAGGAGACGAGGATTTGCGGATGAAACCTTGAGAAAGTGCGTCTGCAACATACTCCTCCGTGGTCTTATCCTCCAAGACCAACAAAGGGTAAAAACGGCCACGAGGGGGTATGGCACCAGGTTGAAGGTCAATTGTGCAAATATATGACCGATGTGGAGGCAAACTACTGGCTTGACCTTTGCCAAAGACATCACTAAAATTGTGGTACTCCTCTGTCAGGGAGGAGAGAGGAGAAGTGCACAGGACTTTGGCTACCTTTTGGAAGCATGTCTTACTGCATTGTGGCGACCAGCAGAGAACCTCAGCATGGGGCCAATCAAAAGAGGGTGAGGAAATAACTTGGAATTGGATTATCACATGGTGAAGAGCCCCTATGGCCATGGACAACGGAACAGTCTCATGAGTCACATGGGCAGGCTGTAGAGGTCTCCCGTCAAGAGCCTCAATGGCAAGTGGAGCATCACGCAGATGCAGCGGAATCGAGTGCTTCGATACAAAGGCAGCATCAATGAACAGGCCTGCAGCCCCAGAAAGAATTAGAGGCTGTATGTCAGGAAAGGGTCCGTCCACTGGTAAGATCTATCATTTGGCGTGCAGTACTGAGGTCCACCAGCAGGTGTCTCCTGGCAGTTTGGAACTGTCAGAGGAATCTTTCCCTGCTGGTGTTATGTCATCATTGGGCTGCAGTACTGATGTCCACCAGCAGATGGATCCTGGCAGTATGGAACAGACAACATTCCCTGCGCTCAGGTGTTACATGAGGACAATTATTGTCAGTCCCATAAATACCCAGCAAGACCTCACATGCGTGCCTTGGTATCTTTCTTCCTTGCGCCCTGAACCCGAGCCTGTACCCGATCCCATCCTGATCCTGTCCTTCCCGTGTTCCTGATCCCATCCATTATCTCCCTCTCCTGTCCTGCCCTTGTTCATTTGCTGATCCCCTGTGTATGACCCTGGCCTGGCTAACGTGTTTGATTTCGGTACTTCCCTTTGGCTGTATATATTATCTGTTGTCTGTGGGTTTCTGTTGGTTGGTTGAACACTATTTGTATTTGGGGTGTTCACTCATTATATCACTTATCTTAAACATTATTCTTATTCACTTTACATGCGTTTTGGTTTCCTCTTTGCAGTCCACACAATCTGGTCACACCTATTCATGACAGTATACCAAGGCCATCTCTGACCAGAAGTGGCTGCACAGGGGAACCATCTCGGTTCTGTTTCACATTGCTGGGATGAATTCAGATATAATTGTTTATTATGCTCTGCTGGCAACAGAGAGTTCTGAATATCTCCACCAGACATTGAAAGGGTGGTCCAGTGATCAGCTGCCGGAGATTATCCGTTTAGCTCACTCTGTGGTCGATCAGGGCAGGATAATGTTTGAGGATGTTCAGCCTTTGATTGGAATGTACAGAGCTGGCTCTGCCTTGTATCCCAAAGGGCCATGATGACTTTTCTCCCCCGTTCAGCATTAACCAGGTTGTGTCCTTAGTATGGCTGTTGGAGGATGACTCTGCATCCTTTTTGGAGCATTATTCGGTTTGTCCCAAACAGTTGTTGAAAGATTGTATAGATGAAGTGCAGTCCCTGGTCAGACAGAGGGTATGTGAGCCCACTTTTGTGCTATCTGTACTTCAGGCATGGTCAGACCTGTTATGCCCAACTTCTGTCAGATCTTTACAACCCAGACCTGCTACTAAACACCTGCCTGCTCAGATGTCCTTTCTCCCATCACCCCTGGCAACCTCAGCTACAGTCCAATATACCCTGCTCCCCACCAGGTATCAATACCCTGTTTCTACTTCCTGCACCTATCCTGCCTTTAACCCACCTGCCTCTTCTCTAATACCTGCAACTTCCCCACAAGAACTTCCTCTGGCCGCTGTTCCCCCTTCCTTGCCATATCCCAGCCCTTCGTTTCAGTATGCCTCACCTCCTACCTACAGTCCTACAACCACCTACAGATCTCCAGCGGTTAAGCCAAAGAAGAAACGGAAGTTCTTTCCCACTCACACGATCCTGCCAGTAAACCAACTTGCTTCCAAACCAACCAACCTGCTCCAGTCTGCCTGCATGCCAGCTGAACCTGATAACCCACCTGATTCTGCCAAACTTCTGCCTGCTATCCAGCCGGTGTCTCCGCCTGAAGTTCCTGTGCCCCAGTCTGATGTTCCTGTGTCCATGTTCCACTCCGATGTTTCAATATTTGCCGACCAGTCTGATGTGCCTACCGTTCAACCTGTTGTGCCAGTGTCCACTGCTCAGCCTGATATGTTCCTGTCTTCTGCCCAGCCTGATATGTTCCTGTCTTCTGCCCAGCCTGATGTGCCAGTGTCCACTGCTCAGCCTGATATGTTCCTGTCTTCTGCCCAGCCTGATATGTTCCTGTCTTCTGCCCAGCCTGATGTGCCAGTGTCCACTGCTCAGCCTGATATGTTCCTGTCTTCTGCCCAGCCTGATATGTTCCTGTCCGCTGCCCAGCCTGATATGTTCCTGTCTTCTGCCCAGCCTGATGTGCCAGTGTCCGCTGCCCAGCCTGATATGTTCCTGTCCGCTGTCCAGCCTGATATGTTCCTGTCCGCTGCCCAGCCTGATATGTTCCTGTCCACTGCCCAGCCTGATATGTTCCTGTCTGCTGCCCAGCCTGATATGTTCCTGTCTGCTGCCCAGCCTGATGTGTTCCTGTCTGCTGCCCAGCCTGATGTGCCTCTGTCTGCTGCCCAGCCTGATGTGTTCCTGTCTGCTGCCCAGCCTGATATGTTCCTGTCTGCTGCCCAGCCTGATGTGCCTCTGTCTGCTGCCCAGCCTGATGTGTTCCTGTCTGCTGCCCAGCCTGATATGTTCCTGTCTGCTGCCCAGCCTGATGTGTTCCTGTCTGCTGCCCAGCCTGATGTGTTCCTGTCTTCTGCCCAGCCTGATGTGCCACTGTCTGCTGCCCAATCTGAAGTTCCAGTACCTGCTGCCTGGTCTGATGTCTCGGTGCCCACTGTCCAGTCTGATGTGCCTGCTTTACAGTCTGATGTGCCTGCTTTCCAGTCTGATGTGCCTGCTTTCCAGTCTGATGTGCCCGCTTTCCAGTCTGAAGTGCCCGCTTTCCAGTCTGATGTCTCAGTGCCTGCCTTCCAGCCTGATGTCTAGGTGTCTGCCTTCCAGTCTGATGTCTCGGTGCCTGCCTTCCAGTCTGATGTCTCAGTGCCCGCCTTCCAGCCTGATGTCTTGGTGCCTGCCTTCCAGCCTGATGTCTTGGTGCCAGCCTTCCAGCCTGATGTCTTGGTGCCAGCCTTCCAGCCTGATGTCTTGGTGCCAGCCTTCCAGCCTGATGTCTTGGTGCCAGCCTTCCAGCCTGATGTCTTGGTGCCCGCCTTCCAGCCTGATGTGCCGCTTTCCAGCCTGATGTCTCGTTGCCTGCCTTCCAGCCTGATGTCTCATTGCCCGCCTTCCAGCCTGATGTCTCGTTGCCCGCCTTCCAGCCTGATGTCTCGTTGCCCGCCTTCCAGCCTGATGTCTCATTGCCCGCCTTCCAGCCTGATGTCTCGTTGCCCGCCTTCCAGCCTGATGTCTCGTTGCCCGCCTTCCAGCCTGATGTCTCATTGCCCGCCTTCCAGCCTGATGTCTCGTTGCCCGCCTTCCAGCCTGATGTCTCGTTGCCCGCCTTCCAGCCTGATGTCTCGTTGCCCGCCTTCCAGCCTGATGTCTCGTTGCCCGCCTTCCAGCCTGATGTCTCATTGCCCGCCTTCCAGCCTGATGTCTCGTTGCCCGCCTTCCAGCCTGATGTCTCGTTGCCCGCCTTCAAGCCTGATGTCTCGTTGCCCGCCTTCCAGCCTGATGTCTCATTGCCCGCCTTCCAGCCTGATGTCTCGTTGCCCGCCTTCCAGCCTGATGTCTCGTTGCCCGCCTTCCAGCCTGATGTCTCGTTGCCCGCCTTCAAGCCTGATGTCTCGTTGCCCGCCTTCCAGCCTGATGTCTCATTGCCCGCCTTCCAGCCTGATGTCTCGTTGCCCGCCTTCCAGCCTGATGTCTCGTTGCCCGCCTTCCAGCCTGATGTCTCATTGCCCGCCTTCCAGCCTGATGTCTCGTTGCCCGCCTTCCAGCCTGATGTCTCGTTGCCCGCCTTCCAGCCTGATGT